>NC_046172.1:56850362-56860505 GCF_011064425.1 Rattus rattus
TGTGGTCCCAAGGCTCAAGTTTGCTTGTGGGGTGTTGCTTATGAGCTCTCCATGTGGTCCTAAACCAGGAAGATCTGTGCCGCCTCTTTCCGGAGCTTCCGTGCACCAGGGTTCCAGATGGGCGGTGTTTTCCTCTGGAATCAGTAATGTGTGCAGAGTGCAGTCTCTTCTGGTTTCCCAGACGTGTCTGCCTCTCTGAAGGTTTAGCTCTCCCTCCCATGGGATTTGGGTGCAGAGAACTGTTTATCTGGTCAGTCCCTTCAGGTTCCGGCGGTGTCTCAGACGCAGCGGACCTGCTGCTCCTGGGCCCTCCTCTACGGGAACCCAGAGGCCATATACAGTTTCTGCTTGGGCCAGTGATGTGGGCAGGGGTGGGCAGTGTTGGTGGTCTCTTCTGCTCTGCAGCCTCAGGAGTGCCCACCTGACCAGGCGGTAAGGTCTCTCTCCCATGGGGTTTGGGAGCAGAGAGCTGCTGTGGGGAGGGATCCGCAGGTTTGGGACTCGTGCTAGATACTGGAAGTGCCGGTCCTAGAGGAATTTTGCCTCTGTGTGTCCTGAGTTCACCAGGCAGGTCGCTTGAAGCAGAAAAGTTGGTCTTACCTGTGTTCCCGAGGCTCAAGTTTGCTCTTGGGGTGCTGCCTACGAGCTCTCCGTGGCGGCAGCAACCAGGAAGTTCTATGCTGCCCTTTCCGGGAGCTTCCGTGCACCAGGCTTCCAGATGGCGTTTGGTGTTTTCCTCTGGTGTCAGAGATGTGGGCAGAGTGCAGTCTCTTCTGGTTTCCCAGGCGTGTCTGCCTCTCTGAAAGTTTAGCTCTCCCTCCCAAGGGCTTTGGGTGCAGAGAACTGTTTATCCAGTCGGTCCCCTTCAGGTTTGAGGTGTCTCTCTATTTGCATTTTTAAATCCCTGGAATGCTTTATTCAATTCCTTTCCTGTTTGTTTGTGTTTTCCTATAATTCTTTAAGTTTTGTGTGTGTGTGTGTGTGTGTGTGTGTGTGTGTGTGTTTCCTCTTTAAGGGCTTCTACTTGTTTACTTGTGTTGTCCTGTATTTCTTTAAGTGAATTATTTCTGTCCATCTTTAAGTCCTCCATCATCATCATAAATGATTTTATATCTAAATCTTGCTTTTTTCCAATGTGTTTGGATATCCAGTACTTGCTTTGGTAGGAGAACTGGGCTCTGATGATGCCAAGTAGTCTTGGTTTATGTTTCTTAGGTTCCTGTGCTTGCTTCTCACCATCAGGTTGCCTCTGGTATTAGCTTGTCTTACTGTCTCTGACAGTGGCTTGACCCTCCTTTAGGCCCATGTGTTAGCACTCCTGTAGACCTGTTTTCCTTCAGCCAGATCTTGGAACAGAGAGCTCTGTTCTCAGGTGTATATGCACTCTTGGCAACTGTCTTTCAGCTCTCAGGGCAGGCAGAACCCCACAGGGTTCTGCTCCTGACTGCTCCTAGGTGCCTGTGCCCAAGAGGTACAGCTGGCACTAGGTGATGTCCTCTTGGGTCAGCGACATGGGCAGAAAGTAATTTTCTCCCCTGAGATTTCAGGAGTGTCCATACTTCTTAGGGTCCAGCTCTTTCCCCCACAGGATTTGGGTGCAGGGAGCTGTATAACCCATTCAGTTCAGTTCCTGGACCAGGCAAAGACCAGCAGATTACTGATGCTGACTGCTCCTATATTCCTGTGTCCAGAGGCACTATGCAGTTTCCTCTTAGGTAAGGTCTGTGGGCAGAAGTGATGGTCTGTCCTGCAGTCTCAGGATTGTCCACAATTTTGGGAGTTCAGCTCTCTCCCTCATGGGATTTGGGTGCTGGGAGCTGTGGGATTGGTTCAGTTCAGTTCTGGGCACAGTCAGAAACTGGAAGTGTCCTATCTTAGAGGACTTTTTCATTTGTGTGTCCTGAGTCCACCAGGCAGGTCACTTGATGCAGAAAAGTTGGTCTTACCTTTCTTTGTTCTTAGGTGTGTAGGTTCTCCTGGCTTTCAGCTTTTGGTCCAGGCAGAAACCCAAAGGCCCCTGACTGTTCCTAGGTCTCTGTGCCTGGGGTCACAGATGGCAGTATGTGATTTCCTCTTGGGTCAGAAATGTCCATCTCAGTGAATTTTTATGAAGTATCTTTCTACATCTCTTTTGATTAATTTTGCATTCAAGTCTATTTGTTAGATATTACAGTATTTACAGCAGCCTGATTCATATATCTATTTTCTTGAAATACCTTGTTTTCATTCTTTTTACTCTGGGGTGATACCCCCCTCAGAATATTTATTTATTGTATCTGCTTATGTATGTTTAATTTCCTCAGATTGAATTTGTTCTTCTGGCCCCTTTAGTAGAGTTGGATTTCTAGATAGACACTGTTCAAATGTGAATTTATTATGGAATATCTTTCTTTCCTCATCTATTGTAATTGAGAGTTTTGCCGAGTATAGTAGTCTGGGTTAGTATCTTTGGTCATTTGGCATTTCTATGCATCTTTGTACCAACTTCTGGAGTTTAGACTCTTCATAGTGAAGTGAAGTTTTGTTGAAATAGGTCAGTCTTTCTTTGGTATTTGGTCTTTTTTTCTTACAGATTTTAATATTCTTTCTTTTTTCAGTAAATTTAGTGTCTGATTATATGTGTTAAAGTGGGGTTCCTTTTCTTGGTCCCATCTATTTGCTGCTCTGTATGCTTTCTTGTACACCTGTTTTTGTTAGGAAAATTTTTTTCCATTTCTGTCTCTGTCTCTGTCATCTCTTTGTCTCTTTCTGTCTCTGTTCTGTCTCTGTCTGTCTGTCTCTCTCTCTCTTTCACACACACACACACACACAACACACACACAGACACACAGACACACACACACACACAGACACACACTACACACACACACATATTATTTGACCCAGGTAACCATTTCTCCTATCACCTTTTCAATTCCTATGATTCTCTCTTACATTTTTTATATTATGTTAGTGAAACTTGATTCTGACATTTCTGTTTGAATTCTTGAATTTTTCATTTCTAAATTTTCTTTTGTGTTTTTGTTATTGGCTCTATACGTATATGTCTTGGGCTATTTGTTTATTTTCACAGTTTAATTGTGCTTTTATAGATTTTTAAATGGATTTATTTATTTCCTTTTTTAAGATGTGTACCATAATCATAAAGGCTACATTTAAGTCTTTTACGTCTTATGTCAGCAATGTTACAATTCTCCCCTGAGTAATTGTAGTATGTTTCCTAGGCAGTAGTTGCAATCTGTTATCCTGGCTGTTATTGTTTGTGGTTTTTACTCTGGCATCTAGGCTTCTGGTTTTGAGACAAATGAAATTTAATAGATTCTGATATCTGGCTTTGTGTTTGTTGGGTTGATTTTTTTGTTCCCAGAGATAAAAAGCCAGCAACAATTAAGAAGTGACCAGCATCATTAAGGCAAAATATTATTGGAAGGTTTTTTCTAGATAAGCACACAGAAGATATGGTCTATGATGGCCAAGTTTCCTTGTCAAGCTGGTAGCCAAAATTGGTGTTAGAGAAAGCTTCCTCCACCATTCCCAAAAGTTCCATAGTTAGAGGTTAGTGTTGTATATCTACTGACCCTTACTTCTGTGCTAAGATTTGGTCTGTCTTAGACCCAATCAGATTTTGTAAATTCCCCTTTAAAGCCGAGGAGTCTGAAATCTCCAATCTGAAGTCTCTTATTCTCAGCACCTTAATCAGTTGTGGGCCACTGTGTTCATTACCATGTACTGCAAACAGAAGGCTTTTATATCGGGGTTGTGAAATGCATTAATCTACAAGGATAACAATTGATTTCATAGTATGCTTACCATGAAGCCTAACTATTGTCTAGTCATAAGTTCTTGGAATAATAATGGTGTCAGTTATGGATTTCACCTTATGGAGAATTACTTAAATTTAAACATAAAATGGTTGTTTACTAAATACAATGCTTACATCAATGGCCATATATTGCCAAGAAGGTCATAATTGGAGCTTACAACATTATAGGTGGGTATGACCTATGATTACTTTCATCCAGTGATATGAAAACCAGCTAGTACTGATGAAGCTTTCAGGCCAGTACCAGCTTGTTGTCTCTATGTTTAATGACTGAGGTATATGCTATCTTCAACAATAGATTCTTACCATAAAGTTCTGAAGGATATCCAAGAGTAATTTCAATAAACCATAATATTTTGAGGTTGAAGGGATTTTACTGGCTAATAACTCCAAAACAAGTAACCTGTTCTCTGTACTGATCCTTTTATTTGTTAGCCTCTGGTATTTACTAGGTTTACTGTTTTTTGTTCTGTAATATGATAACTATATTAACTGTTTGTATGAAAAGTCACATACGTTTTTCTACAGAAATTGGTTTCAATATAGCTTTTGTAATAGTTCTGCAGTGATACTTATTCCTTTCATACTCCCTTTTCTACCCTACTCTCTGTTTCCTGACCAGAATTTAATCATTTATCTTTCCCTATTCACTTTTTAACCCTCTAAATCAGTGTATACTATTCCCCCACTGGAAGGATATTGCCTTGTGCCTTACTAATTCCCTGATCTCTCTGGTCACCTCAAATGAAAAGAAACATCTGAAAGTTCAAAGCTAACATTCACAGATGAAAGAAAGCATGAAAGAACGCATTGTCTTTGGTGGTCTGGGTTCCCTCACTAAGAATGATTGTTTCCAACTCCATGCATTCTTATGTTGGTTAATTTCATAATTTTTTAATAACCAAGTAGTATTCAATTATGCAAACATATCACAATTAAAACTTCCATCCATCTCTTGATTAGGCATAATGCAGATTTGGGAACATGCTTTTCTCGAATTTCCATCATTTTCTGCTATAGTTACCACTTAATTTTTTTATTGAACATTTTTTATTTACATTTCAAATGTTATTCCCTTTCCCAGTTTCCCAAACACAAGCCCCCTATCTCATCCCCTTCCCCTTTTTCTATAAGGTTGTTCCCCCTTATCTCCTCAATTCTTTACATGCTCATTTTCTATATTTTGTTCCTTATAATTGTTCGAACTTCTAAGTGGTAAAATATTTCAAGGCTCAGTACTCATATGCTGTGTTTTTTTCTTTGCTACTGTATTGAAGAACCACCAGTTTTAAGATGATTTGATGTTTTAACATGTAATTTTTTAAACTCATAATCAGTGGACAAGTTCAAATGAGAAAAGAAGTGGAAGTTTAAATAAAAATACATAAAAAATAAAGTGCAGGTGCCTTCCAGAAAGCACTGCTCTAGACTGATAAAAGGACATAATATAATCTGCTAACTCATCCTTGCTCCTGTTAATATTGGGCCACACTCAGGGACCTCTGGGTTCAACAAGGTGCTTATTTCACTTTTATCTGCCTTAAAATGGAATACTTTTACCATGTTTATTTTATCAGAAAATTAGATTCCTTTAAAAATGTCAACAACATGGTCACATTTACCTCCAAGATTATATAATACATTCACATACTTACTAGAATTTCAGATGTCTCCAACTTTTTCCCTTTGTAACCAACAACAGAATATGTTCTTAATTTCAACTGTTTTCCCCTTAGTCAACCTCTTCTTTATATTCTTAAACTGTTAGAGATAAATGGGTACTGAGCCAGAGAAGTAATTTTACAGAGATGGGAAAAATGATTCTTAATTCCCAGTCAAATGTTCATTGTTCATAAACAGACCGGTGGGATAGTTCCTTACTAACTTTTCCCTTTTTTCCTATGAATTGCAAACCTACTTAGGTTGTATGATTCTTTGTACTTTGTTACTGTGAAAACAAATATTAGAAAGGAAGAAAGAAGTTAATATTACACACAGTACTAATCACTTAAGAATATGCAGACTTCAAAATCGAAGTTTTCTAGCCATCAGGCCACTTGATGTCTACAGTTCTTGAGATGATCTGATCTCATTGGCTTAGTGAAGCATCCGACTTCATGTGCTGTGTCAAGTAAATATTGCCTTTGCATCCAGCTGTCTTTGAATACCTGTGTTGGCCAATACAGATAGAAACAAATTTAATAATACTTTATAAAATTTTACTATACTTAAGATGTACCAGATGGTTTTTACTTTACTAGTAATTAGAAAACCACTGATAGAATTTTATACTATGTTCCAATCACTATGCTTGACTTTGAATGTTGTTTTAAAATCAAGACAAGTACACTATTGATTAGTTATTATTACGTTGCTGGGTTGAAAATTGAATATATATATATATATATATATATATATATATATATTGGACAATGATTAAAGCCAATTCTGTTTAACTATGTAGTGTGCCTATGTAACAATATATCTTCTACCACTGCTTCTTTCAGATTTGGAGGCATGGTATAGAAAATATGAATGAAGCTTTCAATGGAGAAGGCTTAAGTGATAGCTGTAAAGATAGCTTATTGATTTTATAACTTCCATATTTCACATAATTCTAAAATGTAAGCCTAAAGTGAAGGAATAAAATAATGCAGCTGTGTTTTCTGAGATTCAGACAAGTGATTATTTCTGCATTAACCCTGCAATGTAAACATATCTGACTCAGTGAATATCCTAGTTGAGAAATGTTACCAGAAGTCTTATTTGTAATAGCCAGAAGCTGGAAAGAATTCAGATATCCTTCAACAAAGGAATGCATAGAGAAAATGTGGTGCATTTACACAATGGAGTGCTACTTGGCTACTAAAAACAACGACTACATGAAATTCTTAGGTAAATTGATAGAACTAGAAAATATCATCCTGAGTGAGGAGGTAACCCAGTTACAAAAGAACACACACAGTATGCACTCACTGATAAGTGGATATTAGCCCCAAAGCTCAGAATACCCAAGAAACAATTCAGAGATCATGTGAAACTCAAGAAGAGAGAAGATCAAAATGTGGATGCTTGAGTCCTTCTTAGAAGGAAACAAAATATTTTGATAGAATGCAATAACAAAGATGAATCAGAAACTGGAAGAAAAATGCATCCAGAAACTGGCTCCACCTGAGATCCATCTCATGTTTAAATACCAAATCCAGTCACTTGGTTGCTACCAAGAAGTGCTTGCTGAAGGGCTTTATGTGGATGTGTGTCCTGAGAGGTGCTGAGGCTTATTGAATACAGAGGAGGATGCTTGCAACTTCACCATCTGACTGAGCACGGGACCCCAATGGAGGAATTAGGGAAAGGATTGAAGGAGCTGAAGGAGTTTACAACCCTATAGGAACAACAACAATCAACCAACCAGACCCCCTTCCCAAAGCTTCCAGTGACTAAACCAGGAACCGAAGAGTACTACATGAAGGGACCCATGTCTCCATCCACGTATGTAGCATAGGATTGCATTGTCTGGCCTCAATAAGTGGAGAAGCCCTTGGTCCTGTGAAGGCTTGTTTCCCCAGTGCAGTGGAATGCCAGGGTGTTGAGGTGGGAGAGGGTGGGAGTGGGTGGGAGTGGGAGCATCTTCATAGAAGGAGGGGGAGGGGATAACATTTGCAATGTAAATACATAAAATATCCAATATAAAATAAAGAAGAAAATTAAAGGAGGTTTACTGAACTCAATCTAATCTCAATACTCGTAGGGAACAAATATTAACTCTTTTGGCAGGCTTATCTGTGCTTTCATGGGGGACAGAGTGGCTCATTGTAAACAAGGGAACTAGTTTGTATTTCATGACTTCTATTAACTACAGCTCTTCAGTCTCTAAAGCACAATCTATTAATCCAATTCATAAATTATCAATCCAAATTAAAATATGCCAGCAGTGCTCTAATCATTTCATACTGAACCTGAAAAATAGAGTGGGGAATCCATGCTTTGGCCTGTGGAATTCTGTTTCTGCTAAATGGACACTTTCCGAATTGTTTGATAACCTCTGCATTGAGGTATATTCTAAAAATTATAGGCTATAATTGTGCGGTATCAATTTTTGAGTGGTGGCTCATGGCTCAGACTTCCCCAAATATGCTATATAAACTCAGCTCAGTTTCCATCTCCTAAGTCGTATACCCTCAAGTGAAGAAAGATGAAAAAAGCTTTGGGCTGAACAAAACCTCTAAAGTAAGCTCATCTTATCCTTAACCTGAATCATTTCAAACATCTCCACCCAACCTGTCTTTTTCAAGTCCTGCCTTTACACTTCTAGCTCTAGAAACTCACTTTAAAGGATCCTCCTTGTGTTGGCTGAATTGTATCTTTCTGTAGCTTCAGTGTTTTATAGTTCTGTTTCCTGGAACCTTATGGATAGTTTATATCCCCCCGTTGTTCCTGTCCAAAAGCAGAGCTCCAGTTCGTTCGGTGACTCACAGGAATCATGAGCTCTCGCTCATGCGTCACTCTGCTGATTTTCGTGTCTTTTCTTTTCTTTTTCTTTTTTACCCACTCAAGGTTTTCCATGCCATTTAAAAGAGTCACAGCAGATCTTCAAAGAAAACACTTCTTGAACAATACAGAAAACAGAATAATGTTACATTTTCCTGTTTTGAAAATAAATACCCTTATCAATATACTTTAAAATGGAATTCCCTTTTTTCTTTCTCTCCCTTTTTCCAACCTTCCCATATTAACTTACATATGTCCTTTCTCTATGTAACAAATCAGGCCACATCCCTCTGCAGTCCTTCACTGGACAGGTAAAAATTTGACAAGCCCTCCCTTACACCTTCACATGAAGAATAAATTGATTCTCATCTAGTGACTTCCTCCCTGACCCCTAACACTGTATCAAAACAAAGGCTAGTTCATATGATGTACAGATTACACTGCTATCCCCTTGAAAATTTGTGAATAAAAGAAAAGCAGCTTTTTTTTAAGTTCTGAAGGAAATAAGGGTCCTAGAGGCTCTTGCCTTTCCCTTCAAGGTCCCCAGTCACTGCCTATGCCTCTCATTGGGGAGAATGCTCTCCCACTTCAAAGCCTTACCACGATTACTCATGTCTATGATGTTATTATATATTAGAGCTAAAAACTGCAGCCCAAAGCTAAGCAATAACCCAAGATCTTATAGTTAATACATAGTGCTACAAAATAAATCATTATTTTCTCTAATAAAAATCCATATCCATGTCTTCATGTTTTTCCCTTTCCTTCACTTCCTCATTCTCTCATTACTCCTTTCCTCCCTTTTTGCTTCTTTCCTTGTTCTTCTTACCTTTTAAATCTAGTTCTGCCTTTCTGCCTTCTTTATTTCCTCATGCATATTCTCAGCACCATGACACATTAGATGTTTACAGTAATACATAGGATGCATTTTTATGTAAAGAAGTGGTTCTGAGTCTCTGAAAAAGATGAACATGTAGTCAAACATTTACAAAAAAAACCACTCCTATCAAAGATATGAAGGTCAATGACTAATTCAGAGTAAAAGGATGGTGTAAGATTTTTCAGAGGGTTTTGAGTCACCACATAGTGAGAAAGCAGAAACTTGCCAATAATGCATTCTAGATAAGATGAACATCATGTGAAAAAACAAGGTCATGCTAAAGTATGGTTGATACATAGGTTATCATAGACAATGGTGAGGGAAAACATTGAAAGACATAAAAAATGAAAACTAAATGATTGTTGACCTTTCATAACAGATTAAGTACTCAGAACTTGGCCAGCTACTACCCCTACCAACTAAAGACCATGTGGAGTCACATACAACATGCAGATAGCAGCACCCAGCCACCAAACCAAAATTGCAGCATTAGGGAGAATGGTGAAGAACCAAATACAAGTAGCATAGCCTACCCTGAAAATATTAGCTTGAAATTGAGGATCAACAGAGAAGTATACCTTCCAACTTCCCAAGATCTGTTATCTGAAACTTTGGGGTAAACAGAGCTTATTCAATGTAAAGTTACTAGACTCACCAAACCATAAAGTAGAATAAACTGAAGAGCAGCAGGAAGAGGTGTGCTGGATCTTAGTTAGCCAGTAGTAGACTTTGAAAATCCCACGAATAGGAGAAAATAGGTCACTTAAGTGAAAGTCAGTGACAAATTTTAAAAATACATATGAAAAAAATTGTAGAACTGTGAGACACCAAGAGGCAAACTGATATTTGAATTATGTATAACAAAGGCATAAGTTTCTTGTCCATAAATCCCCTATCCCATGCCCCTCCCCCTTTTTTTTTTTTTTTTTCTTCTTGAACTTTATTTATT
>NC_046172.1:56860605-56924888 GCF_011064425.1 Rattus rattus
GCTTCTTCTAGGGTATAGCTTGCCTCCTTATGTTGGGCTTTACCATTTATTATCCTTTGTAGTGCTGGATTTGTAGAAAGATATTGTGTAAATTTGGTTTTGTCATGGAATATCTTGGTTTTCTCCATCTATGTTAATTGAGAGTTTTGCAGGATACAGTAACCTGGGCTGGCATTTGTGTTCTCTTAGGGTCTGTATGACATCAGTACAAATTCTATTTCTATAACATGTGTCATTGAATTGTTTTGTCATTTGTTTTTTCTGAGATAAGGTCTCATCATCTTCAAGGCTACGCTTAAACTGACAATCCTTCTGTCTTAGCCTCCCAAGAGCTAGTATAGTTATGAGATACCACATCTGGCTTATACCATTGGAATCTTGGGGTTCTCATTGAATTGGCAGTTTTCTTTGGATAATACGGACATTTCACCCATTTTACTTCTTCTAATACACAGATATGGAATCTATTTTTGTTTATTTCTTCTCTCTTCAACTTCTTTCTTTATCGTTTCATAGATTTTATTGTTCAGGCCTCTGACATTCATGATTAAATGTATTTCTAAGTATTTTATTATTTTGTTAGCTATTGTCTGAAAGCCCTATGTTTATTAGGATGTCAAACACAATTTAACCTCCCTTAGGGTAAAGTGACTTCATGAATTCTTCCAAACAGTTAAGGGATAAATATTATCAATGTTATATAAATGGTTGTAAGCACCAAATAAAATAAACACAATTGTAATAACAGCATAAAATAACCTTGATATCTAAACTTGATGGTGAAAGAAAATTACATGCTAATCTCACTCATAAATAAAGATCAACGACTCTAAATGAAAGGTTAGTAAAATGATTTTAGACATATATGAACTGGATAGCACATTGGAACTAAAGAGGCTTTATCCTAACGATTTAAGTTTAGCTTCAGACCACATTAACAGAATAAGGAAGAAAAATCATGAGGCTAGTTTAACATATAAAAGAAAACCATGATACAATGATGTAATTCATTATGTTATTAAAAACCTTTGAAACTAGAAGAAAAATTTTAAAACTGATAAATATATCTTTAAACTAACAATAATATAACCTATGACAAACAGTAAAAATGAAAGTTTTGCTCTGATCAGAAATGAATAGGATGTCTGCTAATACTACTTCCATTCAACATTAGCCTGAAATTTCTAGACATTATAATAAAGAAAACATTTTTAACTTTTAAAGATTTTTTTTCTATATTTTGATATATTCTTTCCCCATCCCCAAACTTCTCCTAGATTCTCTACACCTTTCTCCCACAAACTTCATCTCTCTGTCTCTGTCTCTCTGTGGGGGGTGGTATATATGCATATGTGTGAAAACAAGAAAACGACAACAACAAAAAAGAAAATCAAGTGAAATAAACAAAAGGAAACATAGTAAGAGCCAGAGAGGATAGATGACTCCAAGAAAAAAAATGTTTCTTCCAGACACCACAGGAATGATACAATTACTCACAGAGAATGTGAAAGCATTCACAAGACCTGAACAAGTTCAAGCTAGAGAGGGTCCCGATACCGAGAGAGTAATGTGAACTCTTGGTCCTACCCTCAACCAACCAAAATCTATTTGCATCTGATAGCTGCTGGCAGAGGAAAAGTCAGGTTTCTCCAATGGACAGTCATTGGGTATATCAACTACACTCCAGGGCAGGGCCCATAGCCAGGAATAATTGACCAACACAAAGAAAACTTTTTAATTTAATTTTTTACTTATTCACTTTACATCCTGCTCACTGCCCCCTCCCTGTTACCCCTCCCACAATCCTTCCCTCTTTCTCCCCTCTCCTTCTCTTCTGAGCAAGTGGGGACCTCCTGGGTATTCTCCCACCTTGGCGCTTCAAGTCTCTGTAAGGCTAGGCCTATCCTCTCCCATTGAGGCCAGACAAGGCAGCCCAGCTAGAAGAATATATGGCACATACAGCCAACAGCTTTTGTGAGAGCCCCCGCTCCAGTTGTTCCAGACCCACATGAACACCAAGCTGAGCATCTGTTACATATCTGCAGGGAGGCCTAGGTCCAGGCTGTAGTGTATGCTCTTTGGTTGGAGGAAAACTTTTAAGCTATATAGGTTAAAAGGGAAAAGAATAAAATTTTAAAAATATCTTTCATGTACATTTTAATAGACGTGAAAAATCCAAAAGAACATGCAAACAAATTGTTAGGATCAATAAATGATGTTAGCAAACCATTGGATACAAACTTAATACGTAAAATTAAACTAGATTTCTGAACATTAGCAAAAAGCCATTAAAATTAAACTTAACACAATTTTTTAAAAGGTCATGAATTTGAAAGTGAAAAATGGAGGCTGTATGAGAAAGTTTGGATGGATGGGGGGTTTGAAGGGGAAATTATGTAATAATGTTATAATCACAAAAACTAAAGAAATTATTATATAGCCTTAAATTGGATTTCCTACCAAATCAACTGAAAGGCTTAGATTAACATGCAGGATTCTTTGTTAGATGGTGCTTTGGGGATCTGCATATGTGCAAGACAAGGAAAAAAGTCAATCCCAAATTGCCCTAACCACATTTATATTGAGCTCTTGAGCTAGTATGGCTTATATATGACTCTTCAATGTTTGCCTAATTTAGAAGAAAGGAGAAGTGATTTACAGCTCTACAGTGATTAGTCATTAGACACAGGCAGTCATGGAAGGAAGTTTTTCCTTGGTTGAAAAAGTTTGCCTCGGAAGACAATTCTCAGCTGAATTCGGTCTTCTGATAGTACTCTTGGTACTAAGGGGCATAAATCCTGCCTTTCTGAAGTGGAATCTACATGGTGAATCACAACCTCCATCATAACTATAATGTACAATGGCATAAAAAAGCCACACCATTGAAAAACTCTATATAAGCACAAAAACTATTAGTAGGAAAATTAGCAAGAATAAAGACATGGAGGAATATACCATGTTCCTGAATTAGATGACGTGATATTTTTCCTCAGTTGATTTTTATGCAGGTTTGAATGAGAATGTTCCCCCATGGGCTCAAATGTTTGGTCACCAGTTGCTGTAACTCTTTGGGAAGGATTTGGAGGTATTACCTTGTTAGAGGCAGTATGCCACTGTGGGGAGGGCCTGAGGTTTCAAAAGACTTCCCCATTCCCACTGTGTTCTGTAACATCCAAATGTGAGCTCTTAGTGCTGCTCTAGCTCCGTCTATAGCCACACCTTCAGGCCTTCATTCTTTTGTCATAAATGCTTACCCTCTGCAACTGGAAGCTCAGTTAAACTCTTGGCCATAGTGTTTTATCTCAGCAAGAGAAAAGAAACCTTAACTAATACAATGTTTAGATTAAATGTAACTGCAATAAAAGTTCTAAGAGGTTTCTCTTTTCTTGAGGTACATAAGAAGCCAATTCTAAAATACATGTGAAAATGTGAGTGCTTAGAGTATCCAAGGTGGTTTTACAAGGCCAAGTTAGAAGGACTTGCTTTCCCAGATATCAAGAGCTTATTATAGGGTTCAGTCACTAACACTCGTAGTGCTACTGTGCTATGGTATAGCTGTGGTTTTGTATCCCAAGGATTCATGTGATGGATGCTTAACCCCCTATGGCACTGTTGATATAGTACAACTTTTAAGAGGTAAGGCTCCATGCAAGGTAATTCTGTCACTGAGGGCACTACCTTCAGAAGGTAAACATCCTTTTCTTATAGAGTATATTCTCAAAGGGGTAAGTTGCTCTGGAATGAGACCAACACCCATGTAGTTTTTCCCTTTTCTGCATGTAGTCTCTTTGTCTTTCTCCACCATTTTGTTATCTAGCCAAGGCTACCCTCACTCAAGGTGAATGGATGTTTTTGAATCTCCAGAGTGACCTAAGTAATCTCTTTTATTGCAAGAACCTAGCCTCGATTAGTTTGTTCTAGCAACAGAAAACAGACTGATGAGAAACAGATTAACAGAATAGAATAAACAATTCAGGAACAATTTTGGGTATATATAAACAATGGATGGATGAAAAAAGTAAGAATGTAGAAAAGCAGAAAAAATCCATGTAATAAATAAAACTAGATTGGTTGGATGCTTACATGGAAAAATATAGGGCCTGACCTCTATGTCTCTACCATATACAAATCAAACCCAGGTGCCTAGTAATTCTAACTGTGACTAACAAATAAAACCAACAAAATGATGATGGAAGAGCATGTCTAATGATTTCAAGTTAGATAATACTTCTTTTAAAAAGACTTAGTGTGTTGTGTGTGTGTGTGTGTGTGTGTGTGTGTGTGTGTGTGTGTGTGTGTGTGTGTGAGAGAGAGAGAGGGGGGGGAGAGATCTCCTCTGGAAAGGAAGAGGTGGTTATGGGCTGCTTACAGTAACATAAGAACCAAACCTGACTCTCTGCAAAAGAAGTAAGTGCATGGTCTTAACTACTGAGACATCTCTTCAGCCCTGGAAAAATACTTCTTAAACAGGATACAAAAACATTATCCATGAAAGAAAAATTTGACACATTAAAATTAAAGCCTTCTGTTCATCAAAAGATATTATAAAAGTAGGTCACAAATTTGAAACTGTTTTACAAAGGCTAAGAAGTCATTTGCAAGGTATATAAAGATTTCTAGGGCTAGAGAAATGGCTTAGTTCAGCGAGCTTGTTGCTCCAGAAGAAGACTGGAGCTCGGTTTGAAGCACCCATGTCAGAAGGCTCATGACTGCCTGTAACTCCAGTTCCTGGGAATCCAGAGTCCTCTTCTGGTCTCTGCACTCACATACCCTCACATAGATACAAACACACATATACATAATTAAAAATAAAAATAATGGATTTTTAATTATACAAGAATTTGTAAAAAACAGGACAATTTGACAGGAAAATATAGATATAGATATAGATATATAGAGAGATAAATACGTCATGAAGATGCCTTAATTGATACTTGCACAGTAGGGAGTACAACCTCATCAGTCTTCTGTGAGGAATCCTTTAAAATCTTTTCAGATAAAGGATGTAAGTCACAGGTAGACTACTTACCTAGTGTACCTGAAGGCTTGGGTTTGATTCCCAATATCACATACAATAAAAAAATATCAGTACAAAGCCACTCACCAGAATGATGCGGTTGAAAGGTATAGAAAAACTGCACTTGTCATTCATTGTTGGTGGGAACACAAATTGTCAATAACTTAGAAAATCATCAATAACTTCAAAATACGTATTCTCCATTACACAGAAATTAATTCTAAGTAACTATTTGAAGAAAATTCTAGTAAGTGAACAAGAATAAAAGTATCTGAAACATTATTCATAATAACTTCAAACAGGAAATATCACACATAGTTATAAGGAATTATAAATTATGATATATTTCAACAACAGAACATACAAAGATATAAATTCAAAAAAATCTCTATGCAACAAATACAGTGCTAACCAAAACCCACAAGACTCAAAAGACTCTGATTTCATTTATGTACAGTTCAAATGAACAAAGTTATTTCTGATTATCCAAGTCAAGACAGTCATTATCTTTGGAGAGTGAGGATGGTATAATGATAAAGATGGACATAATTAAGGGTTTGCAGAATGGTAAAAATATTGTATTTCTTTACCTAGGTGCAAGCTATGTAAGTATTCTCACTTTGCAATATCTCACCAAATGGCACAATTATGAAGCGCATGCTTTCCTGTATTTGTGCTACATGTCAATAAAATGTAAAGAAAAGGAACAGAAATGAGAGACTAAGTGCTCAGTATTTACAGAGGAGTCACACAAAGATGGTCACTCCGACAGCTCCAGACAAAGGCACAAGACTTCTTGACTCTTAGGAATCAATTTGCTTCAGAAATTCTCTAGTACAAAGAGATCTTCTCTATAACATAGTTATAAATTACGGTTCATTTTTCTCACAAGATCTAAGAGAGAAGAATGAGGCCTAACAGCATATAAAACATCAAACAATATATTACAAAAAACTTTTAGTACCATCTTAGAGGAAAGGTGTGAAACTCAGAAATAGATCATACAGTTAGGACTCCTCATTTCCACTTCACTTCCCAATTATTTTCAAAACCAGTGAAACATACCAACTATTTACTCACCTAAGCAAAACTGACAGTTCACAAACTTAGCAGGACCAGAGAGAAGCAGATCTGTTCTATAAAATGTCCTTGTTTTATATAAATGCTGCCTGAGTCCCAAAATAATTTAATTCAACAAGTACATTTCTATTTAGCTATAACTAATGATATGTTAGGAATCATGAAGACAATACAGAAGGTGGATTTCTAAGGATCATTAATGTAAAGAAGGGAGATTATTAAGATGAAAATCAGTAACAATGACCGAATAACTCCCAAAGAGAATATGGTTGGTGACTTCCAGGAGTAAAGTTAGTGAGAATAAAGATGAGAGGGATATTATGACAGCAGTTCATCAAAAGACTTAAATAAGACATTGGAAAGTCTGCATTTAAACTCATGATAAACTATTTTATCTAGATTCCATATATACAATGTGTGGGATCTGTTATGTTCAACATTAATCACCCAGAATGATTTTTAGTTATTAGAAATATCAAATCCTGGTATGCTAATGATGTAGCTAGTTATACCCAAAGATTTCTGTTGAGCATTAAAGTTGGCTTCTATGACATCACCTCAAGTAAATAAGAATGTACCTCAAATATCTCAAACAGACCTGAATAAATTCATATGGACCTGCTTGTAGTTTCATTTATGAGGTTCCACCTTTATCTCTCTCAACAGAACTTTTACCAACATTAAAAGACATCTAATACTCGTCTGTGTGAGGGTGTTAGATCTCCTGCAACTGGAGTTGCAGGAAGTTGTGAACTGTCATGTGGTTGCTAGGAATTGAACTCAGGACCTCGGGAAGAGTAACCAGTGCTCTTAACCACTGAGCCATCTCTCCAGCCCCGACATCTAATACTTAACTCTGTATCTGCCACAGAAAACTTTTTATTTATTGAGCTTGGATCATTAAATTACACCAATATATTAACCATACTCATCTCTCCTGATTTGGAAGACTTTAATATATCATACCCCACCCCACCCCTCATTCTCCAGATTGAAAAAAACTAGAAAATATCCCCCTTTTGATCAATTTAATAGGGTTTCTGGAGACTTATCAATTGTAAGCCTTTTTTTTTGAGGAACCACCACCAGAATTTTCTTTCTGATTAGAGGCGAAAAAATTCACGTTTGATCTCCTTCATGGAAAAAAGTTTTGTTTTGTTGTTGACACATTCCTGAGATTTTCTACCATGTTTTTGACATTTAAGAGACATAATTATGACCAGACCTTCTTTTCTACAGTGTGGCCCAGTGATTTTCAGTGTTTTGAATTATTTGTTGTCAAATTCAGACACTACTGGTGCATCTCTAGGCCTCAAGCTAACTCTTCCCTAAGTAACCGGACACAGCGACTCATTCAGCTGAGACAGCACATGACTCCAGAAACTCTAATGTCAACCTTTCACTTTTTATGATTAGAAACCATGTCTCTCCCTTTCTAAAATCTCCTTTGCAGAAAATTGTGCAGAAATTGTCCTGAAATCCTTCTGTATCCTGGCTTGTTTGTTTGTTTGTTTAATTCCAGTATGGTATAGACACACCTTCAATGATTTCTGGAGTCTTTCCTTGAGTCATAATTAAGAGCCCACAGTCCAATCATCTCATAAGTATGAATCACTTTACCTTTGCCTAAATATATGTATGATCTCACATAATGAAATGCCGCTGACTGTTCTGCTCACCCCCAGCTTAGTTCCATCAGTTTACCTTTACTCTTTCTAAATATGTTAGTAGGAAACCCAAATATAGTGGCCACTGGAAGACGCTGGGTTTTGTCTCTAATCCTCTCTGTACAAGACGTGCTGTAACGGCAGCTGTTTATGTTGAAAACCTAAAATACAAAATAAGGCCAAGTCCCACAAGGCTATTTACTTCCTTATTTATGAATCAGAATCTGTCAGCATAACTTAGAATTTTGACTGTCAGCAGATACTACGATTAAATGTCACCGAAAAACCAGCAGAGGGTGCAGCAGGGCACTAGAAATTTTACCCAAGATATAGCACATCAATGTAACTCGATTAGCCAGTCAACTTTTCCTTTATTTATTCATTCATTTATATGTTTGTTTCTTTGTTTACATGCTAAGGCGAATATTGTCAAAAGAAATAAGTTGAATCTGGGATAAAATTCCTTCAGTGAGCTAAAATTCTCCTGAAAGTGAAATTCAAGATGAATAAGGAATACATGGTTAAACTTAGTCTGCCCAAAATTAGAGCAGAACAAAATGACACAGATCTGAGCCCTTCATTTTGTAAAAAGCCTACTATGGAGCTCCAACCTGTTGTCCCTTCATTCCCTCCTCCCTCAAAAAAAAAAAAAACCTTCTCAGCAGACACTATATTATGGAGGGGTATGGACTAAACTGGAAGATGGGAGAGCACCTTCATCCTAGTTTTGACTCAAGCTATGATATCTTGGGCCACTTACTTCTCCCTTGAGGCCTGTATGTTCTCCAAAGGAATCAGTAAAATAGACTCAGGTGGTACCTTACAATCTGGAAAACACAAATTCCAATTAATGCTAATAAATGTAAAGAACTAGTATTGCTTTGATTGCCCCAAAAGACTAAAGTAGACTAAAAGACAGCAGGGATGAAGCTGTGCTGAAACACGTAAGAATTATCTGCTACACCTGGGGCAAGCAACTGACCAGCATTGCAAAGCTGTGAGAGTCCCAGGCGGTCACAGAAGCTAGAATACTGCTGTCCTGCCAATCTATAAACAGGGCTCTGTCCTTCCTGATTGCTCAAAATCCTTGAGCACCATTTGAGTAAAGAAGTTAAATTTCCTGATTGTATGTATGTATGCATGCATGCATGCATGCATGGATATATGTATGTGCAGAATATCAATGTGGAGCTGCTAAGTACCTCTACTTGGATGGGGTGGGGCAAATAAAAGACCCAGAGTCTCAATTAATTCTCCTTTAGCCACAGTGTTTCAAGTTTCAAGTATAAGAAGTCTGTCTGCTGATTCTCTTCTTTGATAAGCTGTTAAATAAGTTTGAGTGTCTTTGACATTTTAGGTCTGGGGCAGTTTTACAAAGCACATTGTAAAAGAAAAGAAAAGGAAGGAAATGGAAGGAAAGAAAAGTGCCAGTCCTGACAGAGTATTGTTATGAATGTGATAGGTCTAAAGTGTTCAACCTGGAAAGTCAAAGTAGCACAAACACTGTTTAAAGAGTTGTGACAATAACTATGTATGTAGCACCAAATACAGAAGGCTTCCTTGCCTCACCTCAAGTAAGTTACTTACACAACTTGCCGTTTCCTCCAGAAGTTACAAATTCACCATTAGTCTTTAACCACCTCAAAAAGATCCTTGGATGCTTTGCCTAAGATTCAAGTGTGAGACATCTATGGGAACCACAAGAAGGCTTAATATCAAGTACACTAAATTTGCTTGAATAACGAGTTAGAAAAACAATCAAGATAAAGGTTTGCTAAAAGGGATACAAACACTCTAAAGATTATCAAAAACAAAACAAAAATCCAACTTCCTGTTCCAAAGGCAGCGTTAATGAAAACTCTTCACACCCACTGCACCCAACTCCATCCACAAGAGTGTCAGAACCGGCATGCAAAGGGTGAGTTTTATTTCCATAGATTTTTTAAATTGCTGTTCAGAAGTTGTCTAGCAAGACGGCATATTTCTACCAGAATTCCTCAGGGGCGCTGATCCTCACTAGAACGCAGAGGAGAATCGGTCTCAAATTGCAGGTGAAAAAGCTCAGGTCCTGGTCAGCGCACAAGAAGCCAGCGCTGAAAGTACGGTTAAAAGTTGTTTCAACGGGCGTGGAACAGTTAGTACAGCTGTTTACAGCTCCAACTCCAAAGAGGAGCCTGCTAGTGCTGGAATCAGCCCGGGACACGAAGAAACAAGCACCACGGGCAGAGAATCTCACCAGGGGGCACGAGGGGCCAAGCTGCTCGCCGTTAGACGGCCACGGGGGCGGCGCAGATACCTCCGCGCCCGGATGGGTGCAAGGCAGGCCAACTTTTCGCGAAGCAGCCCACACCCCCCCGGGGGCGGCGCGTGCAGGCTGGGCTTTCCAACTCCACGGGACCCGAGAGGGTCTGGATGAGCCAAGCTAGGAACCGAGGACAACCTGCCCTGGACAACCTCTCCCCAGCACTCTGGCCCACTCCCAGCTCCTGCCTGGAACTTGGCTCTGAGTGGCAGAGTCCCCTGAGCCCTGAGGCCCAGGCCCCCGCCCAACCGAGCAGGGGAGGGGGCCTCCAAGGCCGCCGCCCCTCCTAGGTGACTCACCTGGTGCCGGTCCTGGGAGTCAGGGGGGAGTGGATCTTCTCCTGGTTCCAGGGGCTGCTGTTGAAAGGACGGCTGCCCGAGGTGGCGGGTGATGGGACCCACAGGGTCGAGGCTCCCAGGGCTGCTGAGGGTGCCAGAGGTGCCAGGAGCACCCGGGCCACCGAGGCGGGACTCGGTTCCCCGTTCCCGCCGCAATTCGGACCGCAACTCTAGGTAGCAGCACAGCGTCAGCAGGTGGAGGGCCAGCGAGAGGCCAAAGAAACCCAGGAAGAGCCGGCAGCTGTTCCCTTCGCCCGCCCGAGCAGGGGCCCCGCGACAGCCGCAGCCCTGGCTGCCCCGCTCCCTTGGCGCTGCAGCAGGCAGGGGTTCCCTGCGCTCTACCTCAGGGTAGCCCATGGCCTCCAGAGACAACCACTATCTGAGGCCCGGGAGCCACTGCCTCTGCCTCAGTCCTTCACGACCCCTGACAGGCGACTACTGTCCTGCCATCGGCTGGGGGCTGCAGGGACCCGTTCCTGAGCGACGGTGGCTGGGCGGGACAGAACAGGGAGCAGCCGCATGTGCAGCTCCACTCCGAGGGGTGGGAAAGGGAGGAGGAGGGGCAGGGGCGGGCGAGAGGGGCGGCGCGGCCCGAGAGGGAACGAGGGAGGAGGTCCTCACCTACCCCGCCCCATGCCTCAAGGGGCGGCCGGGACGCCCAACCACGGGCCCGCCAGGCCTGGCTGCCCCGCCCCCTGCCGTTCCACTCGGGCCTCCAGCCGTGGGGCGGGGCCTGGGGGCGTGGGGGTTCACCTCTGCCTGGCAGCCCCACCCAGCTCTTCCCGCTTGCCCCGTTGTAGTTGGTGAGTGCGGCTGTCGTTCAGCTCTGGACTCCACCCCGGTTTAACCCTTCAGCGCCGCTATGGGGGAGGGCAGGAGGGGGAGGCTGAGAAGAATTTGGGAACCTTGGAAAGAACGTGGAGCAAAGAAAAGGAGGCAGAAACTAGCATTAATAGAAATGTTTGCAATTAACTGCAGTTGCTAATAACATCATCCAGTACTTATCTGTTGCTTTCAATCTTCAAAGCGTTTAACAGACGTTAAACTAATTAAAACAGTTCAGGGTTTGGAATGAAACCAAGCCTGCTGTGTTTGCAATTCAATGGCTCGCCAGAAGAAAAGGAGACCTAGGAGCCTGGGAGCCAAACAGACTGGGAGCCGGGCTGCCCCACTCCTAGAATGAGTCTTGGGACACAGTCTGAGCATAGAGAGGGTGCCTAGAGCCAAGTAAAACTGAAGTGATGCTGTCCCTTGAAGGCTAAAACGGTTTCCTAGGGTTTCTTGATATATTAATTCATTCAACAGATATGCATTGATCCCTTTCTCAGTGCAGAAAGTGCTGTGAGAGAACCCATGAGCCAAAAGTTTATCTTCTTCAGGGCTGCAGAAGTTTCGAAAGAATTCGAGCCTTCGAGGAGCAGGTGGGGAAACTGAGGGTCATGATGAGGTGAATTTTTACAGGGGTGGTCCACAGAATGGCCAGACACTATTGGCATCTGTACTCGCAGGCAACTGTTCTGGCCTCTCCACCCTTCCCATGCTTCCCCTGGAGTACTCCCTGGGGTAAGTTCAACAAGTCAGCCAAATGTTCCAGATGTACACTGCTGCAACTGCAGCATCTTCAAAAGCTGCACCAATCAGAAACAGGGTCAGAGGGGAAAAAATGGCAAATGTCAGAACAATAGACCTGGAAATGAAGGATGGAAAAGATTAGTTGTCAAGAGTCACAATTGACAAGCATTAGTAGTCTCAGATTTTAGAGAGCTAACTAACTGTAGCAGGGCAAGCATCCACTGTTTTAGCCAGTAGGTACTCTCATTTCCGTGTAATTGAGAAATGAATAATTAGCCATTTTTATTAACTTGAAGCAAGTATAGTAAAAGCCACTGAGAAGGCTCAGTGATGCACCAGAACACTTAAGGCTAGGCCTAAGACCTAGGCTGATAAGGGAGAAGAAAAACAAAGAAGAATATAGAAAGGAGACAAAAGAACAACAAAACCAAAAGCATATGGTGGAGAGGTCAGTGCAGAGAGCACAGAGGTCATATAAACTTTAAATATATCAGCCACAGACATGTTTTCCTTCATAGCTTAGTGAATGGCCTCAGTGCTTCACAAACATCTTTTTGTCCTCTTTTTAACCTTTACCCATGAAACAGAACGTTTGCAAAGGATCTCATCATCACACAGATAAGGAGGAAAAGAAAGGCTTGCAACAGCAGCTCTCGAGATCTACTTGTCCAGACCAGGAATTCTAGATGCTAGGAAAACCGCCAAGCTGGTTTACCTTAATTATCACAGCCTGGATTATTGGAAAGAATGCTAGACCAGAAGTCAGGAGGCGTTATTCTACCACTAGTTTGTTGGGTCACTCTGAGCGAAGGGAGTGGGGAAGCATTAGCTTGGTTTCTCCAACTGTAAAAGGAGGAGTTTAAACTGTAACAGCTATTACATGGGCCTTATCAGTCTCATCACTGGCTCTGTTGACTTTATTGCACACCCGGTTTAAAGAGGCTGTCTTTCCTTCCCCTAAAATGAGAGGGAAATAAATGGCATCTGTCTCCTGATGGTGGTGGGAGTGAGCCTGACAATGGTGGTGATGCTCAAGGGGTCTCATGGGTCCCTGCTTCTGATGTTCTACCTACTTTTTTTTAAATTTATCACTCTGTGTGTGTGTGTGTGTGTGTGTGTGTGTGTGTGTGTGTGTGTGTGTGTGTGTTAGAGAGACAGAGAGAGAGAGAGAGAGAAGAAGAAGGAGGAGGAGGAGGAGGAGGAGGAAGAGGAGGAAGAGGAGGAAGAGGAGGAGGAGAGACAGAGAGATGGGGAACTCATGCCACTGAGCACATTAGGAGGTCAAAGGACAACTTTGTGGACTGTGTTTTCACTTTCCACCTTTGCATAAGTTCCCAGGATCAAAGTCAGATTATCAGATTTGCAACCGTAGAGCAGCAAATGCCTTCATCTGGTGGGCCATCTCGATGCAGCCCTTTCTTTTAATAAGTGGACCAAGAAAGACTCCCTTTATACCATTGCCCTAGAAGCCTTCAGAACTGCCTTTGACCTCGGATGTCATTTGATTCCCAAGAGGCAGAAAATAAGACTTCATATACTTTAGAAATATCCCAGTGAGCTGAGGCAGTGAGAAATGCATGCAGTTATAGTAATTATCATTACAATAATGAAGTGCTGTGTATTGAACTTAGACGTTTCACTTTCAGTAGACAGGCATTCTAACACTGAGCCACACCCTCAGCCCAAAGTTCCTGTTTATTAATATGGTTTTTTTTGTGTTTTGATGCACTGCTTCAGTTTGCCTCTCAGTTTGCATAGAGCCCAGTCCCCTACAGCATAAGTCTTAAAACGATAAACCTATGCCTACATTCAGCAAACAGATGTAATGTGTTTGGGGTACTATCGGCTAAAACTTGGAACTGAAAAGAAAATTCAATTCTAGCATTTAGAAATCTGGAGATTTCATGCTTTCAGAATGTTGCTTTCCTACATTTCTAAATATAAAAACAAAAAAAAAAATCACAAGACCTGTTAACATTAGATTCACATTCCCATATGGCTAAACCCAGCTAAAACTGCCCTTTTGAGTTAATTTCCATGTAATCTTTCTTACCCCATGGACTCTGGTCTTCAATTCTGCCCTTGTTAGACACTTGACTTACTTGCACGGGCTCCTTGGCCAGGATATAATCTGCCATTCCAACATTATTATTTGCTAACCTGCAAAGAAGCCATGCTACCATATTGCTAAATTCACTTTCCCCATACCTCTGCACATTAGCCCGAGCTCATATTTTTAACCAGAAGTATCCGCTACCCCCTCAAAGCCTGATAAATGAAGAATCACATACTCTCTTTACTATGGCTTTATACCTTCCTCTAGATTTTCTTTTATCCTTTCATTGCACATTGAACATACATACCTTAATGATATCAAGTATCATGTCATATTTATTTCATATGAAATTCAAACTTTCAGTTCCATGAAACTGAACTTCTTGGTGATAAAAATCATGCTTTTCAAGTCTTCTACTTCTCACACCCTCGTATATCACCTACCATTCAGTTGGCACCAAAATGTTGTCAACTGAATAGGCCTGAAGTCATCTACAATGATATAGACTACCTAGAATTCCAAAGAAAGGAACTTTTTCATGGGACATCTGTGAATACTGTTTAAAAAGCAACTCCTGGGTCCTAAGCTGCATAACATATATGGAAAGGCACAAAGACCATAAAACCACATGACAGGGCTAGAGATGTGGCTAGTAATGTAGCACATGCCTAGCATGCACAAGGCCTTAGGCTCCATCCCCAGCACCACCAATTCTAGGAACTGAGCCCAGGGCCTTGTGTATGCTAGGTCGACACTGTGCCACAGAACACCCTGCCACCACCACACAGCTGCCTCATTGGCCTTTCTTTCCCACTGAATTTCATTTCCTGTGTTTGTTTCTATTAGCCTAATATTAAGTAATAGGAATTGGCAACCCCCAAACAACAATGTTAAATAAGTTAACAAACCAGGTGTCGTAGGGCATGTTGGAGTTCCAGATATTTGGAAGGCTGAAACAGAAGAATCACTTGAGCACAGGAACTTCAGAAGAACCTAGAAAACATAGTCAGACCCACATCTCAAAAAAAAAAAATGAGGAAAAATGTTAATGCCTGAATACCCATCAATGAAGTGGAATGGGCTAAGGGATTGCACAGGGACGGATATTCAATGGTTAGTAGCTATGGTTAGGCCACAGAAAAAGTAACTGGCACAGAGCTTACAGAGGTAACTATGGTGTGCTTAGTGATTGCAGGTAGCTGAGGGGAATCATGGGCTCTTAGTGATAGATTCTCATTTGAATCTTAGATTCTTTACATCTCAGTTATTTGCTTTACTACAAGTGATCTTCATTTGTCTTAGACCACCTCAGTTTTCCCATGTGGAAAATATGGATGGAATTATATACTTTTAGAAGAGATGCTTTGTAAGCTAGCTATGCTTAAGTGGGATGTGTGGAAGAGAGAAGAGTTTTGCTCTACTCTCTCAGGGCTTTCAGTAATTGAGCCTATTAAATAAACTGACAGCAGGCAGATTAGTAAGAGAAAATGAATGCAAAATGTATGATGTACAAAAAGGCATCGACATGAAAGAAAATGAATGTCAAATATGCAATGAGATTTAGAAATTTATCTATCCTCATCATAAGGGAAAGGGAGGCAAATGTAGACAACTAAGGATTTTTTTTCTTCAAGGAAAGTGAGTAGGTCCTGACGTGGGGGGAAAGTGGTGACAAATTCCTCTGGGTATGACCCTGAACTCCGGGGTCCACTCCAGTGATAACTGTTTAGTCAGCCACAGTTGCTGAGATTGCTAGAGAAGTGATTCAAGACAATTAAATTCCTTTTTGGAAAACATCTTTCTGAAGAAAAGTTCAGTGGGAGTCCCTCTCTATAATTGTTCCAAAGTGGTGTATTAGGTGCAAGACATCTTTCAGAATCTATTTGTCAAAGTTTTAGAACTTCACCAATCTCTCTCTCTCTCTCTCTCTCTCTCTCTCTCCTCTCTCTCTCTCTCTCCCCCACCTCCTTCCCTCCCTCCCTTTCTCCCCCCCTCTCTCCCTCCCTCTCCCTCTCTCTCTCTTCCCCTCCTTCCCTCCCCCCTCCATCCCTCTCTGTCTCTATCTCTCTCATACACAACACACACACACACACACACACACACACACACACACACACACACACACACACCATATATATGGAATTTACCCAAAGGGAATCAGAGTAACCACATATAGCAGCTTTCAGGGGCACAGCAGACACACAGAAAAGTTACATAGTTTCCAGAGTTTGTACTTATCAAATGCTAGTTCCTTTTTATGTGTTAAATGTATTAAATTTTGAAATAGAGCCCATATGCTTTCACCATCCTCCTCTGACTGTTTGAAGTGAATACCCATCTTCTTTGTATCCATTTTCTTTCAGATGTTTAATGGACACCTCAAACTCAGCATAGCCAAAGCATGGCTTTCTCTCTGAAAATGTGTTATACTTTGTTTGGTATTCTTAGCTCAGTAAATGGCAACTCCACTCTTCTATTGCTCAGGGAAAAGAACAACAACAACAACAACAACAAAAATAACTCTTTGAGACTATCTCTGAATGCCTTACCCCTATCTGTTAGTGAATGGTGTCATTTATATCTTTAAAATATACCTGAATATTTCTCACCACCTCCCTATCATCACCCTGCTCTATGCCCTTAATGCTGTGCCACCTGGATGACTCTTGGATGGCTAAAGCTTTTACCAACTCTAAACCCTGTTAGTTTTCCCACTCTACAACATAGTCCCTATAAATCATTCTGTTAAAACGACGCCAGCCTCCTCTTCATCAAATCTTCCCATGGCCCACTGTTTTCTCTGAGTGCTTATCTTGGTCTACCTTATCTGAATACTGAACTTATTTATGGCCACCTGTCGTAATACTGTTCTCCTTGCTTACTATGTTAGTTACTTTTCTGTTGCTGTGATAAAATACCATAACCAAGGGAACATTATAGAAGGAATAGTTTAGTTGGTCTTATAGATCCAGAAGGAGTATCTATAATGGCTTGAGAGGCATGGCGGCAGGTAAGTAGAGCAGAAAAGTGTTCAATATCAAACACAAAGCAAAGGGAGAAAACAGGAAGTGGGGCAAGGCTATACACTCTCAAAAAGATACCCCTAGTGGCACAGTTCCTCCAAGTAAAAGTTCTACAACCTCTACAAACAGTGCACCTAGCCAGGGACCAAGTGCTTATTATTATTATTATTATTATTATTATTATTATTATTATTATTGTTGTTGTTGTTGTTGTTGTTATTGTTATTGTATTTTTATTTGCATTTTAAATATTATCCCCTTTTCCAGTTTCCCATCCATAAACCCCCTATCCCATTCCCCTCCCCCTTCCTCTTTGAGGGCATTCCCCCACCTAACCACCCACCCCTTACCACCCCTACCTGCCATGACATTCCCTTACACTGGGGGAGGTGGGGTGGCAGTGTCCAGCCTTGGCATGACCAAGGGCTTCTCTTCCCATTGGTGCCCAACAAGGCCACAAGCATTCTAATCATGATTCTATGGGGGACATTTATCTTCCAAAGTACCACATTTACCCTGTTCCAATCATGTTAGGACCTTTACTATTCCTTAAACCACTGAAGTATACTGTCACGTTAAAAACCCTTCTATCTGTATTTCCTTCTTGCTAGAAAGCTATTGTTCTTACTCCAGGTCTCTTCTAAGGGGTCATCTAATAAGGAATCTATTCTTGGCCAACTTTCTACCATACTCTGTTCCATCTTTTACTATTTGACATACTGGATATGTATTGATTGTGAGATTCTTTTGCAGCCACAAATAAAAATCAGTTCTATAATGACATAGATCTGTGTTTAATTTTGTGCATTGCTGTCTTAGTTGGGGTCTCCTTGCTGTGAAGAGACACCATGACGAAGGCAACTCTTATAAAGGAAAACACTTAATTGGGTCTTGCTTACAGTTTCAGAGGTTTAGCCCATTATCATCATGGTGGGGAGCATGGCAGCATGCAGGCAGACACAGTGCTGGAGGAGCAGAGAATTCTACATCTTGATCTGAAAGCAGCCAGGGGGATACTGTCTTCTGCAGGCAGCCAGGAGGAGGGTCTGGATCACACTGGCCAGACTTGAGCATATATATGAGACCGTAATACTTCCTCTAACAGGGCTGCACCTCCTAATAGTGCCACTTCTCACAGTCCAAGCATATTCGTGCCACCACAATTGCTTTCCCTACAAGACAGTGCATGCCACACAATAAGCTTTAAATAAACTTTTGTTGATGTGATGAATGAATTCTCCTATGGGAGTAAGGGGAATAAGGCTGGCATGGTCAGGCATTTTGCTAAACAGCCAAGGACTTTTTCCAATGCAACGATGCAGGGAAGAGCTGTCTCCTTGTAGGCGGCACCTCCTCTGAAGAAGAGTGCTCAGGGCATTTCTCATTAACTTCAATGTAAGTATCTATTGAAGCTATTTTAACTATGAGAAAACCAAGGTTCACAGGGATAAAATCATTGGTACAAATCCAGAGATTAAGTGGTATAGTACAAATTCACATCTAGGTCTGACTTGATCAAAAATCTATGTTCTGTCCTCAAAATTACCTCCCCTGCGATCAAATCCCAAATGAAGCTTCATAGAGAGAGCTAGGCATGCAGACTATTGGAGTCCTGGAGGGGCAGAGTGTTAATCTAGCTAGAAGTCACAGTGTAGTCTCTCTTTTGCCTGCGTGCTGTTGCCACCACCTTTTACCTCCAACACCAAGGCCAACACACATACTATCCTTAGTTGAGTGTACTCAGATATGGGTTATATCAGGTCATCTTCCTATACAGTAGTTCTTCTCACTGATGACAGAACAGTGATCTGGCTCCTTGGCCTGATATCCAAGCCCTTTATTTGACCCTGAGCTCCATTTTCAGCTATTGCCACGCACTAGGCCTCTGCAATTGCTGCCTCTGCGGCTCTCATTATTCAAGAACAAATATCTACATCTCCACTTCTCTTGTCTTATACTCCTACACTGTCCCCTTTCAGTTTCCTTGCTCCTCTTTGTCTCTTTCCTATTGTCAATTCTACCTATATGGAAAGCAATGCATTTTTCTTTTTTCAATTCTATACTGATAGTTTTCTCTCTGTCTTTGTTTGTGTGTGTGTGTGTGTGTGTGTGTGTGTGTGTGTGTGTTATGTGTGGAAATGTGTGCACTAGCAAGTGTGCATCTCTATAGGAAAACCCATGTCAGGTGCCTTCCAGAATCACTCTCCATTCTATTTATTAAAGCAGGATCTCTCCATGAGCCAAGAGCTCTACGATTCCTGCTACTCTAGCTAGCTAGCTTGCCTCGGAGATGCCCTGTCTCTGCTTTTCAAGTGCTGGCTTTACAAACACCCATCAGAACTTCCCATCTTTTTACATCAGTTTGGGAAACTTGAGCTATAGTCCTCAAGGCTGCATTACAGCTACTCTAGTCACTGTCTTCCCCAGTCCTGGTTGATTGCATGTAATTGTTTATACTTATGATGTATGTTGTAATAATTCAGCTCATGTATACTACATGTAATAATCACACGTAATAGTTAGCATTTCTATCTCCTTAGGCTGTATCCAAGGCCTAGCTCATCTCCTACCTTCTGATGTGGCCTGCCTGCCTGCAGTGTTCTCCACCAGGACACCCTGACTGTTCAGCTTACCTGCCACTCACAGCATGTGATTCCTGATTGCTAGTTCATCTCCATTCTGTGCAAGTGCCTCCTAACCCCATCATACCTTCAATTCTCCTTGAAGGACAGGACCCTGTCCTAGCCCCCACAGGGCCTACCTCAAGCCAGGGCTTACCAAATCTTTGCTAATGGATTAAGCACTCTGCACAGATGAATTTTAAGCAGGATTTTGAAGGCAAAAGTGGTCTGGGTTTGACAGAAAGAAGACAGCTGCTCTAGGTGGAAAGCTCAGTAAAATAAAATGCTGATCACATTTATATAAGCAAGGCAGTCAGGAGTATTTAGAACAAAAATTTAAACAGGCACTCACAAAGGAGGCAGAGCAGCAGATCTTTTACTCAATGGAGGAAATGACTATAGCCATCACTGACGAAGAAATGTTTGCAGAAACAAGCAAGATAGCACAACATGGAATAATCATTTTACAATAACTTTGTGGCTACTCATAAATGCATATGGGGAAACTCTTACTCCATAAGAGGCATTTTTTCACTCAAAAACAGAAATCCTTATTGGGTGACAGAATGCCATTTGCATCTATGTCCTCAGCAATGCATTTCGGCCCCACTGTTCAAGCCATCAAGTAGCATTAAAGCACAGGCTACGTATTATTACAAAGCCGTACTCCATTTACATCAGACCCAGAAAGAGACTACAGATTACGTTTTAGTGGAGTGGGATTTAAAGAGAAAACTACAGTGTTTGTTGTTGTTATTGTTATTGTTTCTAACTTTCTTATATTCAGAATAACTGTGTGTGGTAGATAGGCCATTGTGTCTGATTTAACGGGGGAGAACATGAAGTCCAGAGGAGCAGGCTGATTTACCTAACGTCACGTAGTCAGTAGCCTTGAATTTTAGCCTGGGGTTCACTTTCTTCCTAACACTATGGTGTTCATTTATCAAACTTGTGTTTGTGTAGTTGATCCGACCAAAGCTCTTATTGATTTTTCCCCTTGATCTGAATTTCCTAGTCACAGGTAATATGAAACTTACCCCAAGGATCTGAGCTCCAGAAAGTCAAGTGTTCTCCAGGAAATGATCTTAGTTCTATAAGAAACACCTAAAGGCATCTGAACTTGTAATAACTATCCCAATTTCAGCTCAGCTCGAAACAGGCATGTCAAAACTAATTTTGCTAAAATGTACTGACCCCTCACTTGGGTCCACAGGTAACTAAAAGGAGGATGTAAGTCTGACACCTCTGCCTTCATTTTGTTTCTGTCTCTTTTACTTTGCCTGACTGCACGGAGACAAGACATTGTCCTAAACTTGCAGTTATCTTGGATTGTAAGGACAGTAAAACCTCACAGGGGACACTATTCCCACAAGAAGAGGACACTTATCTCTAAGGGCAAGTTCGAATCCCCAGGAACTAACTGATTAACAATTTGACATTTTATCAGACCGCCTCACAGGACAGACCAGCTGAGACAGCATCTTAGTTCGTTTCTATAATTAACACTATACACAAAATCCATTTGGGAAAAGGGTTTATTGTAGCTTACAGCTTATGGTCTATTATAAAAGAAAGGCAGGGAAGGAACTCAAAGAAGGAACCCGGAAGCAAGAACTAAAGCAAAGACCACAGAGGAATGCTGCTTACTGGCTTCCTTCCAAAATCTTGTTCAGATACATTTTGTACATCCTCAGCCTACCTGTCTAGGGAAGGCAGTGCCTACCATGGACTGGGCCTTCCCACATCTATCATCATCAATAATAATAATAATAATAATAATAATAATAATAATAATAATAATACCCACTGACATGCCCAGAGGCCAATCCAATGGGAACAATTCTTCGGTTGAGGTTCTCTCTTTTCAGATAACTCTAGATTGTGTCAAATTTATCAAACACTAACAAGCACAGACAATAATGAATTAAGGGTGGGTGGACTACTTAATTATACATGTCTCTTGACCCCTATTGAAATCCAACACTCATGTCTATCTCACCAGACTTGGGGACATTGGACCTATGTACAATTTCCTCTTTACAGTGTGCTACATTGAATTAGTCTCGCTCTCATCCTCACCATTTGGGACAGGTGGCCAAGCCTAGCTGGCTGGGGATGCTAAAGCTCAGACTTTCATTCTGTAGAATTCCCCATTTAGATAAACGATGTTGAGAGATTTAAGTATCCAGTTCATCCGAAAGTAAGAGGGTGTGTACCAGGCAGCAGCAGCATTAAGTGTTAGAGATAAGGATACAAAGAATAATGCAATATACATGTTTTAAAGAGAACTTAGTTTTTCGTAAATATAATTTCACAGAACAGTGCCTTGAACTGGCCTTGTTACCCCACCACCATCACCACTACACTCTGAAGTGGGCCAAATCAGAGGAGCTAATCACATTTCTAGGAGCTAGGAGTGCTAAATCTTACCAGGTTCGGGGACACTTTGAAAAAAAAAAAAAGAAAAGAAAGAAAGAAAGAAAGAAAGAAAGAAAGAAAGAAAGAAAGAAAGAAAAGATCCAACTTATCCATTCAAACATTCAAATAATTTCCTGAACCAGCAAGATGGCTTAGTAGACAAAAGCACTTTCTGTCAAGATTGAGTACCTGATTTCCAGAATTCATGAAGTGGAAAGAGAGGACCAGCTCCAACTTCTGCCTGCTGTCTTGTCTTACACACACACACACACACACACACACACTGAATAAGTAAATGTAAAAATTAAAAATAAAAAGGCTTTCTTTAAAAATACTGAGAAATGGGGGAACTGTGGGTTACCAAACAGACATGGCCAAGTCCAAGAACCACACCACACACAACCAGTCCCACAAATGGTATAGAAATGGCATCAAGAAACCCTAGTCACAAAGATACGAATCTCTTAAGGGGGTTGACTCCAAGTTCCTGAGTAACATGTGCTTTGCCAAGAAGCACAACAAGGCCTGAAGAAGATGCGGGCCAACAACACAAAGGCAGTGAGTGCACGAGCAGAGGTCATCAAGGCCCTTGCAAAGCCTCAGGCCATCAAGCCCAAGATGCCAAAGGACCCCAGCCACAAACTCGGCCATCTGGCTTTCATCGCTCACCCCAAGCTTGGGAAGAGGATTCGAAGCTCCATGGCCAAGGGTCATAGGCTCTGCCAACCAAAGCCCAAGGCTCAAACCAAGGCAGAGGCCACAGCTCCAGCTAAGGCCCAGGCTTCAGCTCCAGCTCAGGTTCCCAAGGGTGCCCAGGCCCCTGTGAGGTCCCCATAGTAAAGGCTCCTTCCAGTGTGAAGACAGATGGACTGCTGTGACACACCTACCTACACACTATTGCAGATGGCCAGTGTCCTGTGCTGTTTTTACAAATAAACTTGAGACAAGATCTGTTTAAAAAATACTGAGAAGGGGGCTGGAAAGATGGTTTAGTCATTAAAGGTAATATCTCACAATTGAAATTGCTGAGAAAACGAGCAGCCATAGGTTGAGAAACAGTAAGAAACAGCCTCCCTGTAGAATTTAAGACATTTTCTTGTCTGCCTTGTGCTTGCTGAAGGCTCAGAAAGAATCGGGTAAACTGTCTGGCTCCTGGAAATATGGAAATTGTATAAGCTTAGGTTCAAGATGAACAGTTAATACCAGAAGACAAGCTCCAAGTTGAACTTGAGTCTTGGGAATCAATGTTTAGTAATACAATCATACTTTTGTGTAATGGATACATTGTGAGGAAACAGTACACAATCTGAATTAGAGTACTCAAGAGTCCCGCACTACTGGGAAGGAAGAGCAAGTTGTTAGGGATGGAGTGTAAGTGCTCTGCTCTTTGATTGACAGGCATGGGTTATGTTAGTTCTCATTGTGTATGTCCTTTCCTATGATGCACCTGATTTTAATCATTTGCATAGCCAACTGTGCGTGCGTAGGCATAAGATTTATAGTAAGCAGAAAATTTTCCCTGAATGTTCAATGTGAGGTCAGGTATATTACTCACATGTCCCTACAACCAGTTTGGGCTAGATTGGTGCTTTTTACTGTGTTCAGGATGGGTTCTATCACCAAGGGTGAGTTACTAAGGAGTTGCTAGAGAGGAGAATCCACTGCATTGTCTGGAGTGTGTTATACTTGCTACTTAATGTAGGTTGGGGCCCAAGGTTACTAAATGAATTTCTGGGAAAAGGGGTGTGTGTGTGTTGCTCAAGTCAAGTGGAATCCTAAGTTGCTAAGCTTTCTCCACGATTCCTTGATTTAATAGTTGTCTTGTATTGATTTCTTACTATGGCACCATTTGGGACAAAGTTGCATTTTAATATTACTTGATCTTCAGAAATAACCTTAAAGGTATATTGTTCTTTTTCCTATATGTTGAAAATAAAGGCTTTGTGAAAAGTAATATGTCTAACCCATATGGCAAATGACAGTGCTATGACTGAATCTAGATCTGTCCTGATTCAGAAGTCCACATTTTTTTCCACTATAGTATGAGGGACAGTTTAATTTTTTTACTCAAAAAATCCAAGAAAAAGCCAAGGAGATGGCTGATTAGGAAAAAACCTTTGCCACACAAACATGATGACTTGTGTTTGATCCTCAGAAGCTCTGTAAAATAGTGGGTGTGTTTGCAGGTGAGAAGCTTGTGAGCTAGATAGCCTGGAGTATGGTCCACACTGGTAGAATCAAGGCAGGCACTTCCTCAACAAGGTGGAAGGCAAGAACCTCCTACTCAAAGTTGTTCCTAGACCTCCACCTAGGCACAATGGCATGCATGCACACATAGTTACATACTTAAGCACACAATAAAGAAAAGTAATACATTTAATACTTTAATTCAAAGAATAAGTTCTCCATGATGCTTAATATGAAATTATGTCAGATAATAGTATTCTTTCCTCGTCCCTGTATGGTCTTGGAGTCTAATGGGAAGGTGTGATGTGGAACCAAAGCTAAATTCGATCTGTGAAGTCATAAAACTAAATAAGCAAACACCAACTACAGAAAGTAGAAACTCCAAAGTTTGCACAAGATATAGTCCAAAAGAAGTGTTGGCATGTGCCTGGGGCTCTAAAGTGTCTGAAAATTGCTACCACAAAAAAAGCAGTCTTGGTGGGGACTAAGAAATGTACCTCAGTAGTGGAGAGCTTGCCTGGCATTCATGAAGCCACAGGTTGCACCTTTAGTACTGAGGAGGAGAAGAATCATGGTAGGGATGTGGGATGAATCATCTCAGGGACTTTATATTTGTTCTTTTATTTGTCCATTTGTTATTTCATTCACGTATCCACCTACATTTCAGAGAGGTTTGAGTATCAGTTTATAGAACTTCTGTACACTGTGTGAACTAATGAACGAAATACCAGGAGACCAAATCCATCATCCTATAAACCTACAGCCATCCTGACCATCATCTTAAGCCTTCATTTTATACAAGTTCGTTGCAGTCAATTTAAGGATTTGGTTTTGCCTGTGGGAACTTCTATCCAATTAACACTGGTAACACAAGTTTTGACTGAAAGGGGCCTTACATGCTGGCTGCTGAAGAATCCACTAACTCCTTCTCTAGGAGACTGCAAGCTAAGCTTTACCTGGCAGATGAAAACAGGACGCACAGAGGCAGGAGTTGAGACATTAAAGCCGCGCCTTGTGGGGAAAGCTGCCCATCAGAATGTGCCAAATTATTTGGGAGTAGAGAGACTAGCCACCTGAGAGAGGAGTTGACAACCCAGAGACCTTGCATTATCTGTCACGGCTATTCCTATTCATCGGAAGTTGGACCATTAGACTTAAAACCTTAATCCTACCACAGCACATATGACACCCAAATGCATCAGAATCTTGCTTGCTTTAACTTCTTAAATGAAAACAAGCAAACAAATAAAAGCAAAAACCCCGAACTTTTCAAACCCATTTTCTCTTCCTCTATTCAAGAGGTCAGACATCATGAAAGGCACTGTGGAGACCAACTAATTCTGCCCAAGTATGTTTCAAAAAGAAACTAAAAGATTTTAAAAAGCCTTTAAGTTAACAAATGTGTTGGGCTAAAACCCAACTGGTTCTCTCTGTCTTCTACCCCTCAAGAAATTACTTTACATACCTACATCAGACAATCTTTAAGTCTTTTTTTCAAAACACATGAATTACTCCTGTTTCTGTTTCATTTCAGCCTCCAGAAGCATGCAGCAGAAATCGACTAGAGATTCCTAGCCTCGCTTCTGATTTCTAGCTCCATTTCCAACCACCTCTGACAGCTTGCTCTGGTTGTACTTGTCGTTGACCTTTTCCTGCCTCTCACTCCTGTGCTCCAGCCGATGAGCATTACGTTCTCCTTTACCCTCAGCCTTTTCCTATCCCGCTACCAAAAAGGATCTTTGCAGCTGACCATGATTCTTTAATTAGTAAAGTTTCTTCTTCAACTTGGTCCCTAAATGTGATCCTAAAATTCTGAAATTTGAAGGAGAAATTAAAAGTTTCTTGTATAGTTTCTAAGTAAAATTGCAGTTTTGGTAAGGTCAAAGGTCACAGGTACACCACTACTTCACCAAACCACATGATGAGACCTACTCTAGACAAATCATGTAACTTCTTTCTGCAGATACTGACAAACCCAAAGAATTCTGTTGAAGTAACTTGTTCCTTCCAAAAAATGCCTTTGGAGGAAGTTGAAGATCAGAAATCTCAGGTTAACTGGCTAGAGAGGATACCGGTTGGACTTCGCTGTTGCCATTGTCAATTTGAAACTCTTTTAAAAAAAATAGTTACATTGAAAGGATCATGGTGAACTGAGGTGATCTGATCCTTCTTGTACAGACCAGAGGGCCAAAGGAGAGGCCCCACTTGGGCCTGTAATTCCTTGCAAAAAGATAATCTAGGGTTAAAGAGTAAGTGCTTAAAGGTTAAAATTCTGTCTCTGGTAAAAACAGAAAAGAAACACATGTAGACATTTTAACTCATAAGTCAGTGAAAGAAACCATAAGATGGAACCAGTTCAGAATAGAACTCAAAAATGAATGGATTTTCATATGATGAGAAAGTGCACTACGTCCATGGGAAAGAAATCCACTGCACTGTACCATTCGGAATTCCTTTGCATTTCTGTGGATAAGAGCATTTTACATTGTTCTCAGTTGTCTACAACTTATAAATTGTTAAATAGTTCAAGGCCAATGGGAGGTCCAGATAACCTTGAGGAATGCACCAGTCAGAACATCCAGTAATCGGGTTTTGCCCATTTAGTCTTTCCCAATTTTCTCTGACACAGGAAAGAACTGTTGTAATCAGCCTGCTTTTAGGTCAGCAGGCCGTGTAACCCTTGGGGAACAGGTTACGGATGGCAGCCTAGATGTTGGCCTAGGAAAACTGCTGGAAGGGTAATTTGACACTTAAAAGAGAGTTAACAATGCCCAAGATGGATTAAAGAAACCAAGGGTGGTTTGTCCAAAACCTCAGGAGCTAGGAAATCTGACAAGTGGAGAGATCCACCCATGAGACTGAAAGCAGCTGGTGATGGGCTGACAAGCTCTGCTTAAAGGAAAACACATGTCTCTCCCCTTGCCTACTCTCACAGAGCCCAGCAAAGACATCTGGTTGAAATACACCTTGATCCTTGCCTGGCAACAGAGTACAAATAAATACAATCTTCGTGAACAGGCTCACTGGGAACTTCAGGAACACACCAGGGAGGATTGTGAAGAATTCTGTTGTTTTTCTCTTGCACTTCACACATTGTGTAACTGATTTTCTATTTACTGCCCATACACCTTTGAGTTTGATGTATGTCTGAAAACCAGTAGAGTCACCCAAATCAAAAGCAAACCAGAGTTGTTCTGTTGATGGCTTTCTCTATTCTTCCACAGTATTCATCAGCTTGCCTTTTGGCTCGGCTTGAACATACCTGGTGTCCTGGCCCTTCTTGTGTAGTGTAGAAGAGTAAATGTGTGTGCGGAGGTAGCCTGAACCCTTTTGACCCTTTTGTACTTGTCGCCTTTACCACTGTCTGTATTCCAGCACCAGCCCACAATCGTTAACAGCTGGAAAAGATGTATAACAGTTCATACACGGACACACACACACACACACACACACACACACACACACACGAGACTTAAATACAAGCACTACAGTAGCTTGGGTGTGGTGGTATACACTTCGTAATCAAAACAGTTGGAAGGTGGATGGAGGAGGATTGAAAGCTTGAATCCAATCTAGGGTGCAGAGCAAAACCTTGTCCTCGAAACTTTTTGTTTTAGATGGGTTGGTGGGATGAATGGTTCAGCAGGTTAAAGCATTCGCCACACCTGAGTGTAATCCCCAACACTACATTGCAGGATGCAAACCAACTCCCAATACCTATGTGCTTTGGCTTACACAAGAACTGTCTTCAAAATATCTATACTTATACCTACAGACATAAGCCTTAATCAGAAAAGTCTCTCATAATAAACAGTGAATGAAGAGATTCATGGTTGTCTAGGATACAGAAATATGTGACAAATGTGGGCCAAGCCTTAAGTCACTTGTACCACCCGCAGCTCAGCAAACACCATGAATAGGGAGTATTCAGGAACTGGAAGATAAGGCAAAGGGCTGAGAAGTGCCATTTCCTAGATTCCATACAACCATTTGCAATCATTAAACCACCTCAACTTTGGTTCCTATACTAGGCCTACAAAAGACAATTCCTATCAACCATCAGTCAAGGAAGGGGGAGGAGCTTCCAGAGCTCTATACTTTACCTCTTAACAATTGCTCACGGGTTTAGAGAGAGAGGCAAGACTCAATGTCATCAACTGTGTACCCTCTGCTAATCCTATCAGGCTCCAACAGGTAGCTCCAAATCCGGGGCCCCACAGATAACCCTGACTAATCTTGGTTGGCCACAAAACAGAATGAATAGATATCAACATGAAAGAGAAAGAAAGAGAGATTTGTAGGGAGGTTAGATAGGGGTGGTAGGGAGGTAGAAATTAAGAGTGATCAGTAGTCAAGGTACATGAGAAACTGTAAAAATAATAGTACGCATAAAGAGGAAAGAAAATTGAAAAAATAAGTAACAACAATAATATGCTACGTTTTATACTTGCTAAGTCAAAAATATCAAGCATGTGTTGGTTTGGCTTTAAAGGAACAAAAATGAGGGAAAAAGCTTTCGTGCTGTACTAATAGCAAGACAAAGTAAAACAATTCTACAATTCTTTTAAAGGGTGATTTGGCACTATATAAGTATGAGAAGTCATAAAAATCTTCATGACCTTTCATGTAGCAATTTCACTTCTGGAAATTTGTCATTATACTTATCATTCAAAAGAATGAAAACCTATATACATAAATATGTTTTACAATGCCATTAAGCATAATCTCAAAAAAAACCCTACAGTGTCCAACAAGATTAAAGTGAATTAAAACACAGATTGAATGAAATATTACATAGAGCATAGCAATAATAGCTCTGATGGCTATGGTGACACACACCTGTAATCCTAGCACTGCAGATGCTGAAGCAGGTAGATTGCACATTGAAAGGCAGATTGAGACCTTGTCTCAAAGGATTCATAATTATGAAGATTGCAACAAACATGGAAAATCCTAAATGCAATAAATGTTGAGACAAAAATAGAGCTCACAATTGCATAGGCAATTTCATTACACTGTAAGAACAGTGTTTCTGGGTAAAGATACATGGTGCTCCAGCCATGGAATCAGGTCATCAGAACTTCAGATCTTCACCTCTCCTACCAATCTGTAGCAGGCTATCTGCTGCAGCCTCTCCTTACTCTTTGCCCCCATTCTCAGAGGACTAAGGAGATCCTGGTGGAAAACTATGTTTACTTCCCTCCTGTGGAAGACTTCAACTCTATCCGCTTAGCCCAACCCCATTCCTAAGTATCAGCTCACAATGCCCAGAAACCTATTTTACCTAAACACCCCAGTGGCTATATATATCAGAATACCAGAAGAACTTCCTACTAGGGAATGCCCAGCCATCACACCCTCATAAGAACAAGAGAGAGGAACCAAAACCAAGTAGTAAAACACCCACCCAACAGAGATAGGACCAGATATCGGCACTTAGAAATACAATCTTCCCAAATCCAAATGCCTAAATGCCAGCATGAAAACACCATCATAACAGCCAGGACAATATGCCCCAACTAGAGCCCAACAACCTACAGAAGGCCCTGACCATTGCAACATGACTGAAGCATAAATAAAAGGCCTTAAAATTGCCTTTAAGAATATGATAGAAGCCCTTATAGTGGACATGAGAAAATCCCTTAAAGAAATCTATAAAACACAAAAGAGTAAAAGGACATGAATTAAATAGTTATGGCCCAAAGCAGACACAAACCAAAAAAAAAGAAAACCCAAACTGAAGGAAAGATAGACAAGAAAATTTAGTATCTGGAACAGGAACCTCAGAGGCAATCCTCACCAACAGAATAAAAGAGATGGGGGGGGAAGGAAAAAAAAAGAATACAAGAGATAGAAGAGAGAATCTCTGTCATTGAAGACACCTTAGAAGAAATGGATGGCTCAGTCAAAGAAAATGTTAAATCTAAAAAAAAAAAACCCAAAACAATAACAACAACAAAACATCCTGTCACAAAACATCCAGGAAATCTGGCACACATGAAAAGACCAAATCTAAGAATAATAGGAATAGAGGAAGGAGAAGAAACCCAAGTTGAAGGCCTAGAAAATATCTTCAACAAAATCATAGAAGAAAAATTCCTAACCTAAAGAAGGACATACCTATAACAGTACAAGAAGCCTACAGCATACCAAATATAAAAGGAAGTTCCCTTAGCACATAATAATCAAAACACTAAGACGACCAAGTAACATAAAGGCAGAAGTATTAGAATTACACCTGATTTCTCAGTGAAGGTTCTAAAAAGCCAAAAGGACCTGAACAGATATGCTTAAAAGACTCTGAAAGACCACAGATGCCAGCTGAGACTACTATACCCAGAGAATCTTTCAATCAGCATATATGAAGAAAATGAAATATTTCATGATAAGTAAAATCTACCTAAAAATTCCAGCATACATAGGACATTAGAAGGAAAACTCCAACCTACACATTAATCACATTCAAGAAAACACAAAGAATAAATATTCCCAGAGCATCTAATCAAAGAGGGAAAACACACACATACACAAACACACACACACACACACACACACACACACCTGCCACCACCACCACCACTGCAACAACTACAGCAACATCAGCAGCAAAATAACAGGATTCAACTAATAACACACATTGATATCTCTCAATAACAATGGTGTAAAAGTCCCCAATAAAATGATATAGATCAAAAGAACAGATGAGAAAACAAGATCCATCCTTGTGTTGCATTCAAGAAATACAGCTTAATATCAAGGGCAAACATCACCTTTGGGGAAAAGGATGGAAAAAGATATTTCAAGCAAATGGACTTAAGAGACAAGATGGTATAGCCATTTTAGTATTTCACAAAATAGGCCCCAAACCAAAACAAATGAGAAGAGATAGAAATTGACGGTGCATACTCATCGAAGAAAAAATCCTCCAAGACAACATTAAAATTCTTAACATCTATGCACCAAACACAAGGGCACCCAAGTTTGTAAAGAAACCCCACTATACCTTAAGTCACAAATTGATCCTCACACAATGACGGTGAGAGACTCTTGCTAATAGACAGATCATCCAGACAAAACTAAACAGAAAAATGCTGGATTGATGTCATAAACCAAGTGGACATAACAGATATTTACAGGATATTTCATCCAAACATAAAAGAATATACCTTCTCAGAACGTCATAGAACTTTCTTCAAAACTGACCACATACTTGGATGCAAAAGCAATTCTCAGCAAATATAAGAGAATTGAGACAACACCAGACATTTGATCTGACCATCACAGATGAAAGCTGGATATCATCAACAATGGAAACAACAGAAAGCTTTCAAACTCGTAGAAAGTGAACAACTGTCTACTGAATGACTGCTGGGTCAAGATAGAAATTAAGAAAGAAATAAAAGGCTTTGTACAAGTGAATGAAAATGAATGTACAACATACCCAAATTTCTGGGACACAATAAAAATGGTTCTAAGAAGCAAGTTCATATAACACTAAGAGCAACAACAACAACAAACAAAGAAACAAACAACAACAACAACCACAAACCTGAAGAGATCTTATGCTGCAGACGTAACAGCACACCTGAAAGCTCTAGAACAAAAAGAAGAAATCATATTCAAAAGGAGTAGGCGGCAAGAAATAATCAAATTAGGGGCCAACATCAATAAAATGGGAGCAAAGAAAACAATGCGAAGATTCAAGGAACCAAAGACTTGATTCTTTGAGAAAATCAACAAGATCAACAAACTATTATTTATATTCACTAAAAAGCAGAGAAGGACTGAAAGAGCTTGAAGGGGTTCGAGACCCCACATGAACAACAATGCCAAGCAACCAGAGCTTCCAGGGACTAAGCCACTACCCAAAGACTATACATGGACTGACCCTGGGCTCCAACCTCATAGGTAGCAATGAATATCCTAGTAAGAGCACCAGTGGAAGGGGAAGCCCTGGGTCCTGCTAAGACTGAACCCCCAGTGAACTAGATTGTTGTGGGGAGAGCGGCAATGGGGGGAGGATGGGGAGGGGAACACCCATAAAGTAGGGGAGGGAGGAGGGGGATATTTGCCCTGAAACCGGGAAAGGGAATAACAATTGAAATGTAAATAAGAAATACCCAATTTAATAAAGATGGAAAAATGAAAAAAAAAAGAGAGACTATATTCAAATTAGCAAAATTGGAAATGAAAAAGGGCAAATATAGCAAGAGAATCATAAAGACATACTTTAAAGACCTGTACTCCACCAAAATTGGAAAATATTTTTAAAAGTGGATAATTTTATCAATACATATCACTGGAATTAAATAAAGATCAGATAAGCAATATAAATAGATCAAGTAGGCTTCATATCAGAGATGGAGGGATGGTCCAACATACAAAAATCTGTCAATGTAATCTACCATATAAGCATACTGGAAGACAAAAACCACACAATAATCATTAAATGCAGAAAAGACCTTTGACAAATCTAATACTTCTTCATGATAAAAGGCCTGGAGATATTAGGTATACAAGGGACATATTTAAACATATTTGAAGCATACAGCAAGCCAATAGCTAACATCAAACTAAATGGAGAGAAACTTAATCCCATTGGGGAAAATTTGGGAAAAAGACAAGGCTACCCACTTTCTCCTGATCTATTCAATATAGTACTTGAAGTTCTAGCTAGAGTGATAAGACAGTTGCAGGAGATTAAGGGAATATAAATTGGAAAGAAGTTAAAGTATCTTTATTTGCAAAAGGTACATATGATACATACATAACATAGTATACATAAGTGACCCTAAAAGTTCCATCAGGAAACTCCTACTGCTGAAAAATGCTTTCGGCAAAGTAGCTGATTACAAAATTAACTCACAAAAATTTAAAACTGTACCCACAAATAATATAAAATATCTTAGGGTAACTCTAATGAAGCAAGTGTATGACAAAAAGAAAAAAACCCAAGCAACTTACATGATAAAAACTTCAAGTCTTTGAAGATGGTAGGATTAATATAGTAAAAATGGCCATTCTACCAAAAGCAATTTATAGGTTCAATGAAATTCACATCACAATTCCAACATAATCTTCAGAGATCTAGAACAGACAATTTTCAGCTTCATTTGGAAACTTACACACACACACACACACACACACACACACACACACACACCCCATGCAGCTTTTATTACTACGACTCTGTAGTAACACTTGAAATCAGTGATAGTGATACTTCTGGAAGTTTTTTTTTTATTGTTAAGAATTGTTTTAGCTATCCTGGAATTTTTGTTTTGTTTTTACATATGAAATAGAGTATTATTCTTTCAATGTCTCTAAAGAATATTATTGGCATAGAAACAGACACATAGATCAATAGAATCAAATCATAAATCCATATATGGACACCTGATTTTTAATTAAAAAGGCAGAAATAAGTACGAGGAAAAAAGACAGCATCTTCAACAAACGTTGCTGCTCAAACTGGATGGTTGCACGGAGAAGAATCCAAATAGAGCTTTACTTACTATTCTGAACAAAATTCAACTCTTAATAAATCACCATTAGCATAGGCACTAAACTAAGATCATCAAATAATAAATGAAATCTCATGAAACTGCAAAGCTTCATAAAGCTTCAAAAGGACACTATTACTTGGACAAAGCTAATATCCACATCTAAGTGAATAAAGATCACATTTGTTTTTCTGGGTCTGAGATACTTCACTCAGGATGATATTTTTCTAATTCCATACATTATCTGCAAATTTCATTATCACATTTTTTATCCACACTGACTACTATGAGTGGGGAAATATATTTTAACCAACTACATATCCCATAGAGGACTTATCTCCAAAACTAGATATCAATTAAACAAACAATTTAAAATGGAATAAAGATATAAGCAGAGAGCATTCAAAGCAGGAAACTGAAATGCCCAAGAAGCACTTAAAAGATTATTCAGCATCCTTTAGTATCTGGGAAATGCATCGGAATGGCTAAGAACAATAAAAGCAGTGACAATTAATGCTGGCAAGGATGTGGAGTAAGTGGAACTCTCAACCGTTGCTAGTGGAAGTACAAATGTGTACAATGTTTTCCACCATAGAAATCACTGTGGGGATTCCTCATAAAGATGTGAATCGATGTGCCTCAATACCACTCCCAGGCATATATCCAGTAGATGCACCATTATCCCACAGGAAAACTTGCTCAACCATGTTCATTGCTGCTCTTTTATAGCAGCCAGAAATTGGAAACAACCTAGATGACTCAACAAAAGAATGAATAAAGAAAAATGTGGTACACCAGCTACATGCCTTTCTTGGGCACATATTCAAAGGACACTTCATCCTACCAAAGAACCACTTGCTCAACAATGTTCATTGCCGCTCTTTTCAGAAATTAGAAACAACCTAAATGTCCCTTGACAGAGGAATGGATAAAGAAAATGTGGTACATCTACACAATGGAGTATTAGCCAGTCGTTATAGTAAAATAATGAAAATAGCAGGTAAATGTATGGAACTAGAAAAGAATCAACCTGAGTGAGGTACCTGAGACGCAGAAAGACAAATGGTAGTATTTATTCACTTATATGTGGATATTAGCTCTTAAGTGAATAATAACCAAACTACAATCCATAGAACCACAGAGGTTAGGTAAAGGGTAAGGGACTAAGGAGTACAAATAGATCTTGTTAAGAAAGAGAAATAGAATAATTATGGTTGTGGGGACTGGAATGGAAGGATCAAGTACAGAGGAGTACGGATGAGATGGGGGATGAGAAGGGAATATGTGGAGAGACAGCTAAATCTAAGGACCATTTGAGGAGTAGTATGGAATACTAATACAGTAGAAGTTTCCTAAAATATAATCATATGTGAAAGCAATTTTATGTGAAATTGCCAAATAATGAGGGAAGACAGCCCTAAGTGGCCATCAAATTAGGTTGTCACCAAATTGAACCTTCCAGTACTAGAATTGAGTTGTATCTAATTGATCTAATTGTGTTGTTGGCCAAAGGGGACCCATAGGAATCCATAAACACTTCAGGCTACTGCCAAGATTATAGGTTGCTGTACACAAATTGGGAACAAGGCCCTATTGATAAAGACAACAATTACACAACTCATGAAAATGGAGTAGTTGAGCCAGTGCCTACGTAGACCCTTCACCCCCATGTCCTAGCATCTTTGGTACAGGAAACTGCTCTGCATGCTACCAGAGAAGAAACATAAATATCAACTTAGCCACAAATTCTGATTTTCTGCCTGCAAGATATACTAGTGCAATTGTAACAGAACGCTTATGGGAGTAACCGTAATATATCATAAGACCTACTGCACAAGATGGAATCCATAACCAACACTGCTTTGACGAACAAGAACCTGAGATTAGATTGCTTAGAGATTTGAGGTAAAATCAAATACTAGTGTCCTACTAAAAGAACATAACGACAAAATGGCACTTAATGATATTCTGCTATACTCATAGATCAGTGTCTTAATCAGCCATTGTCAGAGACGCTTTCTCCTGTAGCAGATGGAAAAGATTCCAGAAAGCCACAGCTAGATATTATGCAGACAGTGAGAGATCTTGGAACACTCCGTCCTTAAAGGAATGTCTCTATAAAATCCCTCCTCTCAATGCTCAAGGAAGCCTATAGAAAAGGAGGCAAAGTGTTAGCACCAGGGAGATGGAGGACACCCTCCAAAAAAACAACATCCTCTAAATCAAGGAGCAAAGCACATATGAGCTCACATAGACTGAAGCAGCATACACACAGGCCTATACCATGTCCTCCGTGTATATATCATGGTTTGCGGTTTAATGTTTTTATGGGACTCCTGAGTCTGTGAATGACTGGGTCTCTGATTCTTGTGCCTTCTCCTGGGTTTCCTTTCATTTATTGTTTTATCTTATTTCCAGTGTTAGTTTTTGTTTTGTATCATTATATTTTATTTAAAAGAAACAGATACATGAATACAATTGCCTTCTGTGGTGGGATAAGAGAGAAAAATACTGTCCCCTTTATTCCTTTCATGGCATATAGTTGCAAAAATAAGCTAAAAACTTCTAAAGCAAATAAATGAGGAAAAGCAGGGCTGGCTAAACACCTAGCAGCCTAATATTAGACCCCGCCCCCTGTCAGGAGCTCTTACAGATCTACCAGCGCTTGCCATCTGCTTCTAAGGAGGGATGTGGAGAAAACAGGGGAGCTACTAAAGAAGAGGCCCCCAAGAAAAAGTGTCTGTGGAAGGCAGGAAAAGTGCTTTGGACTACCTCTGCTTATTGTGGCGAAGAGCGTGAGCATTTCAAAGGACCAGAACCACTCCAATTCCACTAAAATGTTATTTCGCGATAGAAAACCTTTGCTGTCAGCAACTGGCAAAAGAGGTGCTTCCTTCCTAGAGGACACAGCGGTTAGTTCTTAGAGATTTGAATGATTATTTAAGTAGATGTTATAAGAACAAGAAAGAAATACTTAAAATTCATTAGGCTTGATGACACTATTCCTTTAGTCTCAAGACTGGCAAGTCAGAAGCAGGTGGATCCGTGTGAGTTCAAGGCCAGCCTACACAGTTAATGGCTGGCTAGCTAGAGATATATAAAGTGAGACCTTGTCTCAAAAATAAAGGATATTTTAAAATCATAACAATAATTCTATCATGTGGACAAAATTTCCCTTTCTGAATGTTAATTGCAACGGGCAGGAGTTATTTTACATATGTACATTTGAATTCTTTATTTTCTTTTGTCACCAGGTCAGAAATGTGAGCTTTTTAGCTCAGTCCTGTAGCCACTTTAGCGGCTGCATATTTCCTGCTCTTGGTGGCTCAGCACTCATTGACTCAGCTATGTCTATATTATTGGTCACTCAAGTGTGCTTCCAGCTCTTTTCTAAGCCTTCATTTAATTCTGATTTGAAAGACGGAAGCTTTTGTTGAGGAGTACTGTCTAGATGATTGAGGCCAAAGCATTCCAAGCCCTCTTAGAAAGCCAACACTTATCTTTCCAATATTGTGGAGAATGGACAGTCCATTAAGGTAATTCTCAAAGAGAAAGCAGAAAAGGAGCAGCTTTTGGAGATTTTTTGGAGTTTGGAATAAAATTGTTGCTAGGTTTTTGCTCGATTCTGTTTCTACGTAGAAAGGACAAAAAAAAAAAAAAACACTCTCATGGGACGAATCATAAGGAAAACACTGAACTAGCTTTCTTGGGTTGAAGAGGGATTTAAAAGCCTTAAATTCACATTCCGTATCCAGCTATGACTAACTGGGTGGTTAGTACACCTTTCAATCATCTCTCATCTGTGAGGAGTTGGACTGCATGAAGCTGGAAGCCTCCTCTAATTTAAAGTCAGCCTCCAGTTACTCATTAGTCTCCTCTGCAATCTTGTTATCTTTCATTTAAAAAAAACGGATTTATTTTATGTTGCATTTATGTAAGTGCCTGAATATATGTGTATTGTATACATGCCTCCTGCCCACAGAGGCCAGCATCAGAAACCTTGGAAGTAAAGTTCCAAATGGCTATTGGGCTACTACTATGGGAGCCAGGAACTGAACATGTGACTTCTACAAGAGAATAACTGAGCAACCTCTCCAGCCCCCTGTTGCCTTTTTGTCCTAACAATTTTCCATCCTGAAAGCCCATACTCCACTTTTGTCTTCTTCACCTTCAGAAATTTACCCTGATTTCACCTTCTACTTGGCTGGGACTAGACGATATTCATCACGTGATCTGAGCTAAATCAGCTCTGTCCCTTATCAATTCTCTTCTTATGTCAGAGAAAGAAGTTTTTCATTCTTCCTTCTTTTTATCTTAATCTCTTTTTCCATAGAAACAGCATCCCATCAAGGACAGCTGGTGACAATGTTTTTTATTTCTTTCTATCTTCTGCTTCCTTCCTCTGTACACATACTCAGATATAATTCATGTTAAAAATAAATGAGCAAATAAACAAGCAAAAATCTTCAAGGGCCAGAGAGATAGTTTACCGGTTAAGAGCACTGGGTGCTCTTCCACAGGACCTGGGTTCAATTCTCAGCACCTACACGGTAGCTCATACTCTCTGTAACTCAGAGGACCTGACACTCTCACACAGACAGGGAAACATTTTCCTGGATTCAGTACCACTTCAAGACTTTATCCCCCCCCCCCACACACACACCCTTTTTTTTGGTCAGCAAACTAAAAACTAGTCATCTACTCTCAGGTTTGTCTTGGTTCTATAAAGCCACAAGTAACAGTTGAATATCACATTCCTTTACATCCATCTCCTTTGGTAACTACTTCTGTTCATTTTCCCAGGGTCTCTTATACTTCTTGTCTGTAAGCTATTCTTAAATACGGGGAGTAGACTCTAGCAGTATGTATATGCTACTTGAAATATACATGTGAAAAGCTCGAAAGAAAGAAATACTTCAAAATAATAAAATGATTTCGTTCTCTGAATTTTATTTAATAAGGTTATATTACTTTCATAACTGAAAGGAGTTCTTAGCAGATACGAGAAATAAGAAACACCTGGGTCCGGGCAGGTACGGTGGTATGCTCTTATAATCTCAGCACTTAGGAGGCTACAGCATGAGGGTCATCAGTTTAAGGCCAGCATGGGCTTCACAGAAAGTTCAAAGACAGTTCGAAGTCATATATTTTATATGTTATGTAGTACAGACACTATCCCAACAGTTACTCTTGGCCTTCTATGGTCCCTCTTGTTTCTCTTGCTCCCTTGTGACTTATCCCCCATGCACAATAACACCAAAGCCAATGACTCTCATGTCTATACTTTAGTCATTGTTTTCTTTCTAGATCAACTACCTCACACCAATAAAATCTCTACTGAGACATTAGCATGAAACCGTAACATGTCTAAAACATTGGCCATGTTTTTACTTCCCAATATTCAGAGTTCTGTTCCTTTAGCCCTAAGCCAAATGTGGTGGTTTGAGTGAGAATGGCTCCAATAGGGTTATGTATTTTAACAGTTGCTCACCAGATAGTGAAATTGTTTGGGAAGGATTGTGAGGTACGGCCTTGTTGGAGGAGGTGTGTAATGGGAGGTAGGCTTTGAGGTTCCAAAAGCCCATACCAGGTCCAGTCTCTTTCTGGCTCTTTGGCTCTCTGGCTCTGTGTCTCTGTCACTTTCTGAATCTGTCTCTGTCTGTTTCTGTCTGTCTCTCTGTCTCTTTCACTAGCTCATTCATGTATATGTGTATGTGTTTGATGTGTTACTGGGGACTTAACAGAGTGTTAGAGGGAGGGTGTCTCACTGTCAAGCACTATAGTACTGGGCTATAACTCAGCCTGACTTTAACTTTTACCCCAAAATTTGAGAAAGGATCCTTCTGAGTTACCTAGGTTGATCTGGAGCTCACTCTGTAGACTAAGTAGGACTTGAACTTGTTTGAGGACAGCCGGGATATCCTCTCCCTCTCCCCTCTCCCTCTCCTCTCCCTCCCTCTCCCTCCCTCTCCTCTCCCTCTCCCCTCCCTCTCCCTCTCCCTCTCCCTCTCCCTCTCTCCTCCCTCCCCTCCCTCCTCCCTCTCTCTCTCTCTCTCTCTCTCTCTCTCTCTCTCTCTCTCTCTCTCTCTCTCTCTCTCTCCCTCCTCCCTCTCCCTCTCCTCTCCCTCTCCTCCCTATCTGTCTCAGTTTCCCTAGGTGGGATTCAAGGGCTGTACCACAGCCAGCTAAGCTGGATTATCATTTTTTAATTGCTTAGTTTTGAAATCTCTTTAAAAAATAGTCTACACAGGTTTTTCAAATGAGTAGTTTCAAATATTTCTCCCCGTGTGCAGCTTGTCTTTTCATCCTCTTAATATATATTTTACAAAGCAAAATGTTATTTTTCCCTTTTCTTCTTCTTTCTTTTTATTATTTCAGACAAGATCTTGCTCTAGAGCTCAGTTTGGCCTTTAACTAGTAACCCTCTTGCTTTGGTCTCCTGAGAACTGGAATTTACATATGTGCCCCACCATTCTTGATATAAGCAAAGTGTTTTTTTAACTTGATATAGTCCAATTTATAATTTTGTTCTTATAACAGATCATGTTTTTAGTATATAGTACAGAATTTATCTTAGACCTGTATCCCAAATAATTTCTTGTTTTTACAGCTTTATGTGTAATATTTGTAAGCCTGTAAGCCATGTTTGGTACGTTTTAAACAAGATAGACATATATTTCCTGTTTATAGATGTTTAATTACTTTAACATTGTTTATTAAAGTATCTGCTTGTTCAGTTGAATAGAATTCCTACCATTGTCAAAAATTGTTTGGGCATGTCTATTTCTAGGTTATCTATTATATTTTATTTTACTTATTCATTCTTCTTAAGAATAAAAAATGCAGTTGTCAAGGGCTGAGGATGTATCTTATTTGGCAAAGTGCTTGCCTATCATACTTGAATACTGGGGTGATCCTCAGTACCACATAAAGCAGTGTGGCATTCCAATCCCAGCACCCAGCAGGTAGAGGCAGAAGTTCAAGGTTATCTGCATTACATAGTTTGAGGACAGCGGGATCTCTCTCTCTCCCTCCTCTCCTCCCTCTCCTCTCCCTCTCCCTCCTCCCTCTCCCTCTCCTCTCCCTCTCTCCCTCTCCCTCTCCCTTCCCTCTCTCCCTCTCTCTGCTCATCTATCTATCTCCTCTTCTCTCCCCTCTCTCCCTGGATCCAATTCCCCATATCTGAGCCACATTAAAAGTGATATTTTTACATATGAAAACAATGTTAATGAAGCCCCCAGTTATGAGAGAGACAGAGCTTCAACTTGCCATCTCTTGTTACCAAAGGACACTTCCAGTACTGGGACTGAGTTACTTCCAATTGTGATAGTAGTCAATGGGATCCCATGAGAAGCCCCAAACAACCCAGGCTGTTGCCAAGACAATAGGTTGCTCTCCACAAACTAACAAGTCCCCCTGATAAGGACAACACACACACACACACACACACACACACACACACACACACACACACACACACAACTCATGAACAAAGAGAAATTGAGCTGGAGCCTACCAAAAAAACCCTCATCTCTTCCTTCTAGTGCCTTTGGTACAGAAAGGTATTCTGTATGCTTCCAAAAGAGAAACAAATACTGACCCAGCCATGAAACCTTTGATCTGCAATGCTGCCCCTGCTTGCAAAAAATATAATAGGGCAATTATGGCACAAAAGCTCATGAGAGTAACCAAACAAAATCTGATTTGACTTAAGGCCTACTCCACAAAATGGAACCCATACATGACACTGTTCCAGTGACCAGGAAGCTGAGACTAGATAGCCTAGGGATGTAGTAGTATTACACCAAATACTACTGATCTAAAACAAAAAAGTAACAAAACAGCTCTTAATGACATTCTGCTCTACTCATAAAACAATGCCTTATCCAGTCATCATCAGAGAAGCTTCCTCCTTGCAGATGGGAATTAAATGCCAGAGCTCGTGGCCAGACATTGTTGAGAGAGAAAGGAGAGAGGAGAGGAGAGGAGAGGAGAGGGGAGAGGAGGAGGAGAGGAGGAGAGAGGAGAGGAGAGGAGGAGAGGAGAGGAGAAGAGAAGAAGAGAAGAGGAAGAGAAGAAGAGGAAGAGAAGAGAAGAGAAGAGAAGAGAAGAGAAGAGAAGACTTTGGAACACAGAGCTCCTAAATCATTGTCTTAATAACTCCAAAGCTCAAATGAATTTATACAGTCTGAAGCAGCAAACACAGGGCCTGCATGGGTCTGCACCAGGTCCTCTGCATATACATTAGGACTTTCAATTTAGTATTTTAATGGGACTCCTGAGTGTGTGACTGACTGAGTCTCTGATTCTCTTGCCTTTTCTTGGAGATCATTATCTTTTGTTGATTTGTCTTGTCCAAATTTGATGCTATGGTTTTTGTTTTTCTCTTATTACATTTTATTTTGTTATGCTATGTTGTTATTTCTTAGAAGCCTGTTGTTTTCTAATGAGACAGAACAGGAGTGGACCCAGATAGGAGAGGATGTGGGGAGGAACTGGGAGGAGTAGATGGAAGGAAAATTGTCATTACGATGTATTCTGTGAGAAAATAATCTATTCTCAATAAAAGGGGGATAATCATTCAATAAATATAATGTGTGGTGGTTTGATGAAAGTGCCCTTGCCCCAAAGGCTCTTAGGGAGTGGCATTATTTGAAAAGATTAGTATATGTGGCCTTGTTAGAGTAGATGTGAACTCATTGGAGGAAATTTATCATTGGGGGTGTGCTTTGCAGTTTCAGAAACTCAAGCCAACCCAATGGCTCACTATAGCAACTGCTGCCAGCTAATCTGATGTAGAACTCTTGGCTCCTTCTCCAACACCATGTCTGCCTGCATACTTTAAGATCCTGCCAAGATGATAAGAATAACCTCTGAACTATAAGCAATCCCCAAATAAATGCTTTTTTTCATTTAGAGTTGCTAATGTTTATGTGTCTCTTCACAGCAATAGAAACTCAAAAGACATAGGGAGAACTTAACAGCTATTTCTGTTCTCCCCACCTTGTTTTTTGATTGCTTCATATGTTTTCAAATTTTGACAGACTTTATTGTGAGCATGATTCAACCCAAGTCTTGTGAGTAAAGATAAGCCACCAAGTCCTGATAACTTAAGTTCAATCCTAGGTACCACATGGTCAAATTCAAGTTGTCATTTGCACATATATATGTGTGTGTGTGTGTGTGTGTGTGTGTGTGTGTGTGTGTGTGTGTGTGTGTGCAGAACAGTTTCATACCGCCTAATAACAAAAAGAAAAAAAATGAACTTAACTGAAAAAAATTAAAACGTATAGTCTGTGTGAGAAAAAAAAAACGAATAAAAATATTGTGTAGAGTGATTTGTCTTCATTCAAAATTCGAATAGTGCTACCCATATGTGAATGGGTGTGTAACGATCCACTGGGCATGAACAACCTACAAGCAGCCCTTAAAGGAGAGTGACTCTTCCTCCCTCAGCAGGCATCACGTGCCAGTAGCTCCTCTGATAAGGATGGAGTATGTCTAAGAAAAACTTGCCTAACCCAAGTTCACACAGTATATTACTGTCTGACAAATTCAGACATGCATATTGTCTCTGTCAGTCACTGTTCTATTGCTGTGAAGGACATCATAACCACAGCAACACTAATAAAAGAAGCCATCCTATTGGGCTGGCTTCTGGTTTCTTTCTGAGTTTTATTCCATTATCAACATGGTGGGGAGTATGGTGGCATGTAAACAGGCATGGTGCTGGAGAGGTAGATGAATGCACATTGTGATACACGGGGCTGGGGGAGAGAGAGAGAGAGAGAGAGAGAGACAGAGAGAGAGAGAGACAGAGAGACAGAGAGACAGAGAGACAGAGACAGAGAGACAGAGACAGAGACAGAGAGACAGAGAGACAGAGACAGAGATGAGACAGAGAAACAGACAGAAACAGACAGAGACGAGAGACAGATAGAGACAGAGGAAGAAAAACTGGACTTGATTTAGGCTTTTGAAACCTCAAACCCACCTCCAGTGACACACTTCTCCAGCAAAGCTACACCTAATCCAACAATCCACTTCCTGTTTCTTCTCAAGTAGTGTCATTCTCTAATAAGTGTATGTTGGGATATTCTTTTTTTTTTGGAATTATATTTCATTTAATACAGATATCAACAGATAGATAATACACAATCTCATAACAATTAAGGTTTATCTATGCCAAAAAGAAAGCCAGAAGCACATTAGTTGTTGGCTATCTTAATATAACCCATAGCTTACAATAATACTGTACATAGAGATATTTTAAACAGTTCTTTTTTTTTAACTGAGTATTTTGCATGACATTTCTGAGTGTTATTCCTTTCCCGGTTTCGAACAAGCATCCTTCCCTCCCCCTTCTTATGGTGTTCCCCCACCCTCCCCCCATTGCCGCCCTCCCCCGATGCCAGTCTAGTTCTGGGGTTCAGTCTAGCAGGACCCAGGCTTCATGTTGGGATATTCTTATTCAGAACACCCCACAATGTGTTTTGGTCCAATCTAGCCCCATTCTCCCTTCTCAATTCCTTCTTGGTCCCTCACCACTTTTTCTTCCTAACTCATGTGTTCTCTTTGTTTTTAATTTACAATTTTAATTTCTTTAGACAGGGTCTCCCTATTTAGGCCTTGTTGTCTTAGAACTCTCTATGTAGACCAAGCTGGCTTTGGACTCACAGAGATCAGGCCAGCCTCTGCCTAGTGAGTGCTGGGTTTAAAAGCATCCACCATTATGCCTGAATAAAATTTTGATTTTTTTTTTGAGAATTTCATACATGAGTAATGCATTCATATCATTTCTAACCCTCTCTCTTCTCCTGCAACTTCTCTTGTGTCCCTCCCTCACTACCTCCTAAATTTACAATCTTCTCTTTAAATGTTCATGTAATATATGAAATACCCTGCTGTGTCTATTGGGATTATTATATAACCTCCCAGCAATCTCATCCTTGGAAAAGACTGATTCTCTCTCAGCAGCCATTAATCATCTGTAACTCTTCCTCTAAGGATGGGGCCTCTTGGTATCTCTCCTCTCCACAGTAGAATGCCAACTGGCGCTGTCACCATGCACGGCTTATTTAGGCAAGCACAATTTCGAGATGGCATGAGAGCAGCTTCCCTATCTTTTATAGAACACTGTCTCATGGCAGATGTCCTAGATCTATGGCTATTACAGTTTTCCCACCTCCCTCTTCCATGATGTTTCCTGAGCCTTAGTTGTGCGACTCAACCGTGTGCGGGCTGTGTTGGAGATGTATCAGTTGGGATTGGGCATCCCACATTCAGTTGTTTTATCCTTCCTGACCAGTTGTAGCTTACCATAATGGTCACCGTCTGCTGAAAAAAGACTTTCTTTGATGAGGAGAGAGAGCTATATATCTGTGGGTATCATGATAATTGTTTGGAATGCAATTGAAAATAATACTGGTTTAGTTATAATAATAGGTTCTCCTCTAAGGTCCACGACCTCACTGGCCATGGACAGTTGGCTAGGTTTATAATACCAGGCATAAATTTCCTCTTATTGAGTGAGACTTAGTTCAATTAGACAGATGCTTGTTCCATCATAATATAAGCACCACTATTGGAATCTTTGGGATGTCTAGCCATACTAGTGTTATTGTGAATTACAATCCTCACTGCAGGATAAGACTACTACTTGTTTCTCTCCGCAACTTGCAACGCATTTTGAGATATTATAAGAGCCAGTCCTAAGGGATGAGGCTAACTGGTCACTTTTAGCCCAATTCCTCAAAGTATTGTGTCAGACATGTTCCATGTTTTTAGCAATAGGATCTGACCTTAAAGATCCTATTGCTATCTAGGAAGCAGCCAATGGCAACAGTAATAGCTTATACTATTGGGAGTGACTTTTTCACTTCCTTGTCTTACAACTCAAAGGGAGGATTCCCATGCCTGGAACTGGAGTGTAGCCTATGGATCTTGTTGAGAATATTCAAACCCCAAGTAGCATAACTATTCAAACTATATATGAAGATAGGCTCATGCGCTCTCTCTCTCTCTCTCTCTCTCTCTCTCTCTCTCTCTCTCTCTCTCTCTCTCTCTCTCTCTCACACACACACACACACACACAGTTATTTCAACATCACTTACTGAAAAGACTATCCTGTCCCAACTGAAACCCGTTTGTCTCCATTAAAAATCAGTTTTCCATGTACATGAAAGACTATTTCTAGACTTTCTATGTTATTCTATTGTCATTATCCGTATGGGCCCAGTGCTGCAGTGGCTGTGTTTCGCAACTTCAGAGGAAAATGCTTATCAGGTAACATTAGTTCATGTCTTTGTTCTCCCTTACATTTCTTTTGTCTATTACATATCCATTTCCACATGGACTTTTGATTTAGCATGCCGCTTCAATGGCAGGCTGCAGGGAATTTGATTGGGGTTGTATTTGAATCTAATGATCAATTTAGGGGGATCTGACATCTTAACAATATTGGGTCTTTTGCCTGTGAACAAGATATATTTCCCCAGTCATTTGGGTATCCTTTGATTTCTTCTAGTAATGTTCTGTAGCTTTCATTATAGATATTTCTCACCTTGTGTTAAATTTATCCATAAGAGTTTTGATTAGCTATTAAATTCATTGCCCCACATTTTATTATTTTTGTAAATAGTATTATTTTCTTAATCTCAATGATTGACTTCTCATTCCAAGTATATAGAGCTACAACTCATTTTGTATATTAATCTTACACCCTGAAGTCTTGCAAGATAAACATAATGATTTAAGAATACATTCTGAAAATTTCTTCAGACTTTTTTAAACAGACGACCATATCTAGAAGTTTTACTTCTTCATTTTCAATCTGGTTGTCTTATCTTTCATGGCCATTCCTTATTGCAGTGGCTAGAATATCCAAAGCATTGTTCAGTAGAAGACTGAAATTGGAGCATGCTTTATTACTCACGATGCCTTACTTATAGGTCTCACATTGGCTGTGGAAGTTTGTAGCTGCTCTTCATGTTGATCAATTACATTATTGTTCTAACATCGCTATTGACAATTTGTATCAGAAATAAATATTAAATTTCATTATTTGTTATTTTGTTCATTTATGTGGGTTTTTTTCTTTTTGCTTGATTTTTAAGATAATCTACCCTATGTTCTTGGAATAAATTCTGCCTCATTGTGAGGCATAGTCAATCTTTTGAAATTTGTTATCAATTATTTGATAATTTCAAACACTGTGTTTTGATCATACTCATCCACTGCCCCATTGGCATGCATAAGGCCTACGCAAGCTCAAGCAAAACAAAATACTACTATGGATGAGGGCTGAAGAGCTATTGAGAGAGAGAGAGAGAGAGAGAGAGAGAGAGAGAGAGAGAGAGAGAGAGAGAGAACTTTCTTTAAGGTTGTGGCTTCTGGTAAGTCTTTAATTTTTTATATATTGTTAGACTCAATTTGCTGAAAGTTTATTCAGGAGAAAGAAATGAATTTAAGAAATGGTGGCCCCATAGAAAATTTTAGTATTTGGATAAAACTTGGCAAATAGTGCATTGTTTTCCATTTTCTGTTAGAGTTAATATCATACTGATATAATTTCCCTCTTAATTTTTGAATATAACTTATTACTATTTGTGGAGGCACATACCTTTAATCTTAGCAGGTGGATCTCTGTGAGTTTGAGGCCAGTCTGGTTTACATAGCATGTTTCAGGCCAGCCAGGGCTACATGTAGACCCTGTCTCAAGAAAAGGAATTGGTTACTGAACCTGTTCAGGGCTTGGGGTACTTTTCTGTGAGAAGGATTTTTACTAAGAATTAACTTTACTACTCAAGTTTTCAACGTCATCAAATTATCTACTTTTTTTTCTGTGAGATTGAAGTAGTTTGTTTTCTTTCAAAAAGTTTGTTCATCGGGGTTGAGGGATGACCCAGTAAAGGCAAAACTACTGTGCAGGCATGCAGAACTGAACTGGGATCTCCAGTAACAATGGAAAATCAAGTTGTGGCAGTAACCCCAGTGCTGGGAGGGCAAAACAGGTGGGTCCTTCCTACCAGTCAGCCTTGCCGAATAGGTAAGCTCTTGGTTCAGTGAGATATGGTAGGCAGTAACTAAGGAAGACACCCAACATTAACCTCCAGCCTCCCACAAGCATAATATGGGCATGCACACTTGCATGCACATTACGATCACATGTGTGTATGCTTTGTAAATGATAGCATTTGCACACATGTGTTAATGTGACACCCTCACCCCTCCATTATGTTTCTGGTAATGGGTATTGAGACTAGTGTCTCATGTATATACCATGTAAGGACTCCTCCACTGCATTGTGTTCCCTGGCCTCATCTTTCTCATTTATTTTCTTAAATGACGTTAGGTATATTGGTATATGTGTATATGTAGAGTATGATTGTCCATAAAAGAAGGGGGGAGGGAGGGGTTGGGGGGATGTTTGCCGAAACCGGAAAGGGAACATTGAAATGTAAAGAAATACTCAAATTAATAAAAAATAAAATAAAATAAAAAAGAGTATGTGATTGTATGGACAGGCACATGACATGATGTACATGTGGAAGGTCAGAGAAGAGCCACAGTGTTAGTCCCACTTTCCCCCTTGTTTGAGACACTTTCGTGGTTATCACTGGTTCCTATTCTGATCATTATTGGTATTTATTTACCATTTCCTTTGTTCCATATTTTCTATTACATTTGATATTTTGTTAGTTTTTGTTCTGTTTGCTTTGATGTTTTGAGTCACTTTCACTCTGTAGCCCTTGCTGACTTGGAACTCAGTTCTGTAGACCAAGCTGGCCACAAACTCAGAGAAATCTGCTTAGCTTCCTTAGTGCTGTGATTATAGACATTAAAGAACCATTCCTGGCCTTCTTTCTAGATTCTGAAAGGTAAGTTGAGATCATGGATATTAGACCTTGAGTATTTGTCTAATATAGTCTATTTAGTGCTAAAAATGATCACTTTCTTGCTGCTTTAACAGTACTCCATTAATTCTGACCTGTTTTATTTTCATCTGCACTTAGATCACAGTATATCCCAATTAACCCTTTAGTTTCCTCTGTGACTCATAGATTCCTTAGAACTATGTAATTTTGTTTTCAAATACTTGAAGAATTTCTAGATACCTTTGTCTCCTAATTTGATTTTTATTATATATTATATGATTTGTACAATGTGGAATTTTTTCAGTTTCTTTTATTGTTTTTAAATAAAGTTTGCTGTGACAAATGTTGTATGTATACTTGCAAAGAATGATTCTTCTTCCATTGAATGGAACATTCCAAAAAAAGTCTGGGCCATTATAGAAAAATATCTAAAACCAGGAAATTCATAAATAGACTATTTTCTCATATTTTTGGAATTTGGGGAAACTAAGTAAATTGGTGTCTGTTTCTAAGAGATTGATATCATCATCTATGTGATCTTACAGAGTGGAAAGACAAAGGTTACCTGGAGTCCTTTAGGCAACTGATATCATGCATGTGGTTGGATCCCGTGTAATCACATTCCAAATGTCCCTCTTTAAATACTTTCATATTATGGATTAAGACTCAGCATAGTAAGTTTGGGAAGAACACAAATCAGACCATAGCAACACTATTGTTTAAATCTAGACTCTGAAATTGTTTAAGTTGCTCTGTCAGATGTTAAAGAAAGTGGTATCACCTTGCAGTTTTCAACTGTGCCCAGAGTTGACCCTGTACCAAAGCTCTCTGTATCCAGATCCCCCTAGGAGAAAGCTGGTATCCAAGGAGTACTGACACACCTGAGAGCACAAGTGAGACCACCACTTCTGCTCAAATACCTGGTCCAAGAGTAACCTGCCCAGAGCCCTCAGGATACAGAACCAAGGGGCAGTCTGGGACATGATTCTTCTGGTTTCCATCTGTACCCACAGCTGACCCTGTGACACAGCTCTCTGTACCCAGATCCTACTGGGAGGAAGCTGGTCTCCACCAGGAGTGCTGACAGACAGGCTTACAGGAGGGTCAAGACACTCAGAGACAGCAAGATCAACTAACACCAGATGATGTAACTAACCTGATGGTGAGAGGCAAGCGTAGGAACCCAAGTAACATAAACCAAGACTAGTTGGCATCATCAGAGCCCAGTTCTCCCCAAAGCAAATACTGGATATTCAAACACACCAGAAAGGTAAGATTTAGAGATAAAAACACATTTTATGATAATGATGGAGGACTTTAAGAAAGACATAAAGAACTCCCTTAAAGAAATACAGGACAACACAAGAAAACAAGTAGAAGCCCTTAAAGAGGAAACACAAAAATCCCTTAAAGAAATAAGGGACAACACAATCAAATAGGTGAAGGAATTGAACAAAACAATTCAGGGTCTAAAAATGGAAATAGAAAAAAATAAAGATATCACAAAGGGAGACAACCCTGAAGATAGAAAACCTAGGAAAGAGATCAGGAGTCATAGATGCAAGCATCACCAACAGAATACAAGAGATAAGAGAGAGAATATCATGGACAGAAAATACCATAAAATATATTGACACAACAGTCAAAGAAAATGCAAAATGCAAAAAGGTTGTAACCCAAAACGTCCAGGAAATCCAGGACAGAATGAGAAGATCAAACCTAAGGATAATAGGTATAGAAGAAAGTGAAGGTTCCCAACTTAAAAGGCCAGTAATATCTTCAACAAAATTATAGAAAATATTCCTAACCTAAAGAAAGATAGGCCCATCAACAGACAAGAAACCTACAGAACTCCAAATGGATTGGATCAGAAAAGAAACTCCTCCCATCACATAATAGTCAAAACATCAAATGCACAAAACAAAGAAAGAATATTAAAATCAGCAAGAGAAAAAGGTCAACTAACATTTAAAAACAGACCTATCAGAATTACACCAGACTTCTCACCAGACACTATGAAAGCCAGAAGATCCTGGGCAGATATCATACAGACCTGAAGAAAACACAAATGCCAGCCCAGGATACTATATCCAGCAAAACTCTCAATTACGATAGATGGAGAAATCACAATATCCCAAGGCAAAAACAAATTTACACAATATCTTACTACAACTCCTCCCTACAAAGATGGAAAACTCCAACACAAGGAGGGAAGCTACACCCTAGAAAAAGCAAGAAATTAATCTTCTTTCAACTAACCCAAAAGAAGATAGCCACACAAACACAATACCACCTCTAACAACAAAAATAATAGGAAATAACAATCATTGGTCCATAATATCTCTCAACATCGGTGGACTCAATTCCCCAATAAATAGACATAGAATAACAGACTGGATACTGAAACAGGACCCAGAATTTTGCTGCATACTGGACATACATCTCAGTGACAAAGACAGACATTTCCTCAGAATAAAAGACAAAGAAAAAATTTCCAAGCAAATAGTCCCAAGAAAACAAGCTGTAGAAGCCATTCTAATATCCAGTAAAATAGACTTTCAACTAAAAGTTAACAAAAAAGATAAGGAAGGATATGTCATCCATGTCAAAGGAAAAATACACCAAGATTAACTCTCAATTTTGAATATTATGCTCCAAATACAAGAACACCTACATACATAAAAGAAACCTCACTAAAGCTCAAGGCACGCATTGCACCTCACACAATAATAGTGAGAGACTTCAACACCCCACTCTCAGCAATGGACAGATCATGGAAACAGAAATTAAACACAGATACAGAGAAACTAACAGAAGTTTTGAACGAAATGGATTTAACAAATATTTATAGCACATTTAATCCTAAAACAAAAGAATATACCTTCTTCTCAGCACCTCATGTTACCTTCTCAAAAACTGGCCATGTAATTGGTCACAAAATAGGCCTCAACAGATAAAAGATGATTGAAATAATTCAATGCTTCTTATTATATCACCACAGACAAAGACTGGTCTTCAATAACAACAATAACAACAACAACAACAACAAAGCCCACATACACATGGAAGGCTAAACAACACTCTACTCAATGATAACTTGGTCATGAAAGAAATAAAGAAAGAAATTAAAGACCTGTTAGAACTTAAGGAAAATGAAGGCAAACATACCCAACTTTTGGGACACAATGAAAGCAGTGCAAAGAGGAAAACACATACCTCTGTGTAGTTCCAAAGAGAAACTGGAGAGAGCATACACTAGCGGCTTGACAGCACACCTAAAGGCTCTAGAACAAAAAGAATCAAATATATCAAAGAGTAATAGATGTCAGGCAATAATCAAACTCAGAGCTGAAATCCACGAAGCAGAAACAAAAAGAACTATACAAAGAATCAACACAACTAGGAGCTGGTTCTATCAAAGAGATAGATAAACCCTTACCCAGACTAACTAGAGGGCACAGAAACAGGATACAAATTAATAAAATCATAAATAAAAAGGAAGACAAAACAACAGAAACTGAGGAAATTTAAAAAAATCTTCAGATCATACTACAAAAGCCTATACTCAACAAAACTGGAATATCTGGATGAAATGGACAATTTTCTAGACAGATATTAGGTACCAAAGCTAAATCAGAATTAGATAAACCCTCTAAACAGTACTATAACCCCTAAAGAAATATAAGGAGTCATGAAGTCTCCCAACCAAAAAAAGCCCAGGACCAGATGGGTTTAGTACAGAATTTTATCAAACCTTCACAGAGGACCGAATACCAATAGTGTACAAACCATTCCACAAAATAGAAACAGAAGGAGCTCTACCCAATTTTTTCTATGAAGTCAGAATTACACTTATACCTAAACCACACAAAGACTCAACAAAGAAAGAAAACAATAGACCAATTTCCCTTATCAATATCAATGCCAAAATTCTCAATAAATTTCTCACAAAACGAATCCAAGAACACATCAAAATGATCATCCATCATGATCAAGTAGGCTTCATCCCAGGGATGCAACTATTGTTCATTATATGAAAATCCATCAAAGTAATCTACTACATAAACGAACTCAAAGAAAAAAACACATGATCATCTCATTAGATGTTGAAAAATCATTTGACAAAATTCAACACCCCCTGGAAATATCAGGAATCCAAGGCCCATACATAAACATAGTAAAAGCTATATACAGCAAACCAGTAGCTAACATCAAACTAAATGGAGAAAAACGTGAAACAATCCACTAAAACCAGGGGACTAGGAGGCTGCCTACTACCTATTCAATATAGTTCTCAAGTCCTAGCTAAAGCAATCACACAACAAAAAAGGAGGTCAAAGGATACAAATTGGAAGGAAGAAGTCAAAAATATCACTATTTGCAGATGATATGATAGTGTACTTAAGTGACCCCAAAAGTTCCACCAGAGAACTACTAAACCAAATAAACACCTTCAGCAAAGTGGTTGGATATAAAATTAACTCAAACAAATCAGTAGTTAGCTGTCCTCTACTTAAAGGATAAACAGACTGAGAAAGAACCTAGGGAAAGGACACCCTTCACAATAGTCACAAATAACATAAAATACCTTGGTGTGACTCTAACCAAGCAGGTGAAAGATCTGCATGACAAGAACTTCGACTCTGAAGAAAGAAATTGAAGATCTCAGAAGATGGAAAGATTCCCGTGGTCATGGATTGGCAGGATTAATATAGTAAAAATGGGCATTTTGCCAAAAGCAATCTACAGATTCAATGCAATCTCCATCAAATTTCCAGCTCAATTCTTCATAGAGTTAGAAAGAACAATTTGCAAATTCATTTGGAATAACAAATGAGTAACACAGGATAGCGAAAACTGTCCTCATCAATAAAAGAACTTCTGGGGCAATCACCATTCCTGACCTCAAGCAGTATTGCAGAGCAATAGTGATAAAAACTGTATGGTATTGGTACAGAGACAGGCAGGTAAATCGGTGGAATAGAATCGAAGACCCAGAAATGAATACACAGACCTGTGGCCACTTGATCTTTGACAAGGTACTAAAACCATCCAGTGGAAAAAAAGATAGCACTTTCATCAACAAATGTGCTGATTGAACTAGAGATTAGCATGTAGAAGAATGCAAATTGATCCATTTTTATAGCCCAAAGCTCAAGTCCAAGTAGATCAGGGACCTCCAGATCAAACCAGATACACTCAAGCTAATAGAAGAAAAAGTGGGGAAGAGCCTTGAACACATGGGCGCTGGAGAAAATTTCCTGAACAAAACACCAATGGCTTATGCTCTAAGATCAAGAATGGACAAATGGGATCTCATAAAACTGCAAAGCTTCTGTAAGGCAAAGGACACTGTCATGAGAACAAAATGGCAACCAACAGATTGGGAAAAGATCTTTACCAATCCTACATCCAATAGAGGTCTAATATCCAAAATATACAAAGAACTCACAAAGTTAACTCCAGAGAGCCAAATAACCCTATTAAAAATGGGGTACAGAGATAAACAAAGAATTCTCAGCTTAGGAATATCTAATGGCTGAGAAGTATCTACAGAAATGTTCAACATCCTTAGTCATCAGGGAAATGCAAATCAAAACAACCCTGAGATTCTACTTCACACAGGTTAGAATGGCTAAGATAAAAATCTCAGGTGACAACAGATGCTGGGAAGGATGTGGAGAAAGAAGAACACTCCTCTATTGTTGATGGGATTGCAGACTGGTACAACCACTCTGGAAATCAGTCTGGAGGTTCCTCAGAAAATTGGACATTGCACTACCTGATGACCCATCTATACCTCTCTTGGGCATATAACAAAAGATGCCCCAAATATAACAAAAACACATGCTCCAATATATTTCATAGTAGCCTTATCATAAGAACCAAGAAGCTGGGAATGTGCCCTTCCAACAGAGGAATGGATTCTAAGAAATGGGTACTCTACACAATGGAGTACTTCTCAGCTATCAAAAAACAATGTCTTCATGAAATTCATAGGTAAATGGATAGAACTATAAAATATCATTCTGAGTGAGTTAACTAATCACAAAAGAACACACATGGTATGCACTCACTGATAAGTCGATATTAGCCCCAAAGCTCAAAATAACCAAGATACAGTTCACAGACCACAAGAAGAATGACCAACATGTGGATGCTTTAGTCCTTCTTATAAGGGTGAACAAAAATACTCACAGGAGGAAATAAGGAGACAAATTTTGGAGCAGAGACTGAAGGAAAGGCCATCTAGAGACTGCCACACATGGGGATCCCTCATATACATAAAACCCGATATTACTGTGGATGCTAAGGGTGCATGTATGAAGCCTTCTATGTGGCAGCTGTCACCTAGGAGGCTCAGCAAACCTGGCAAATACAGAGGCAGATGCTGCTAGCAGCTGTATTGAAGACTGGGAAAATGGGAGGTTCCCCAGTGGAGGAGATTCAAGGGAAAAAGACTAAGGAAAGGGCTAGGGGTTTGTAATCCCATCAGTAGTGAGACATAATTTGAAAATAGTATTTAAGAATTAGTGTTGTATGTTTTGTGTGCCACAGTCAGAATGTGGGTGAGGACGGCTTTCAAGAATGGTTTTTCCTCTCTCTGCTCAGGACTTGAACTCAGAGTCAGTTTTTTGCATAGCCAGTGCTGCTTTCAACTCACTGAACCATTCTGCTGACCAAAGTCAGATTAGCTCTGGCTGTTGCATTCCTCACATGGTGTTCCTTATCTGGACATCTGTTTTTACTTGTTTAGCAATGTCTGATGATCAAATCCCTCATAGCGCTTGAGGTATGAGGAGTTTATTCCTGTAAAAGTAGACATAGTTCTGTACATGGTTCATGTAGCTGACTGAAGGTCAGGATTATCAATCTCCCCAGTGGTTCCTAAATGAAAATGAGGGTAACTGTTGGGTGCACAGAACATATTAGGTTAAGGAAGGGCAGGCTCATTTCTCCCCCAGATCTGGTCTGGAAAAAAGATATGAATACTTCAAAATGGAGAAAGGTGTTAGGAAGATATTTCAGCCTGAGGAGCAATCTGGTTCTTGTTTCCCTGGAAATGGAGCAATCAGGGAAGAACACAGGAATAGAACAGGGCTAAGAAAGGCTTTGCCTTATCCATGTGAGGATTCAATGTGGGGATAAAGGAAGAAACTTCTGAGTCTCCTGTGAGAAGTGTTCAGTTTAGGAATACATTAAAGGGTCCACTTTGGCTATGGAGTTGAGACTTGAGTATTCAATTAGAATGGTGGGAATGGTAGAGGTCTGAGGAGGGCTTAGGGGTTGGAGTGGGTAGGTGTAGGATGTGAGATTCCAGGTAGAGTGTGAATGAAGATTCTAGACGTAGCCACAAGTTCCTAGTCATTCATGGGTTAGAAGGCTATGGAAAAGAGTACCTGTTAAGAAAGGGCTAGAGCAGTTGTAGGAAGCTTTGGTGGTACAGTTCCTGCATCTTAACACCAAATACATTACTTCCCCAAATTATTTCATCTTCAAATATTTTTATCACAACTGAAGCAATAATACAGCAAAAGTGCAATGGTAATGATCTGTGTGCTTGGGGACCCTGTAAGGACCCTCTGACCAGCACTGAACTTTTGTTTGTTAACTGTGCCTTTATTTAAAGACACATGTACTCACACACAGACACAGACACACAGACACAGACACACAGACACAGACACACACACACACACACACACACACACACACACACTTTTTGCGTGTGGGGTTTTCATATGAAACTTTCTCAAGCATCATCGTGTTATTTAGCCTATTTTCACCTTCATCCTGCCCTACCCACCCATCCCCCTGATGAAGGTTCATATCTTAGACAGTTTACTTAATAAAAATAAAACCAACAGAAACCAGTTAGATCTTTTTTGAAATGAGAATTACATTCTGTTGAATCTGAAAACATTAATAATGAACTAATTCTGAAGTTAGTAACTACTTCTTTCTCTTCTAATTCATTTTGGATTCTTTAAACTGAGTGAAGTGAAAGACTAAATTCTTCTTCTTTTTCTATCTAAATTTTCCTGCCTTGTACCCTTATCCGTATAGAAACTTGTACCCTATTGTTCGGGACTTACCTGAACAATTATAGTTTTATTTTGGGTGGATACACAACCACCCTTAAAAGTATGCTTTCTGGCTACTCTCATTTACAATATTCCCTTAGAAATAGCTTGATTTTCATTGTAAATCACAGTTTATGGCCTTTCAGATACTCTCTATCTGCTCTTGGTGAGAGATTTCCAATTAATATTCTTAATGTAAAAGGACTTTCATTATTTGTGATAGAAGAAGCGATACTGCTGTTTGAATTCTGAACTGAAAAAGTTTCTATTTACGTAAAATTGCACTTTCCTGATTATCCTGCAGTCTATTTAAACGTGACCTCTCTGTGCAAGTCTTGAAGCACTGCATTAAGCTGATGAAACGCCTTAATATCACATAGTGAAATACAGATTATAAAGGTTAGATATGCCTAGGACTTTTGTAAAATGGAATTTGAAACATATTGACAGTGTAAACCTTGACAGATTTACCTTCCTTGCTCCCAATTCAGGCTGGAAACTGTTTATAATGATCTACACCTATAGCCACTGTGTGTGGGAGGCCCAGATGACGCCCTACAGGGTATTTTCTTGGGAGGTGTGGCTTTGCTGCAGGAAGTATGTCACTGTGGAAGCAGGCTTTGAGGTCTACTAGTGCTCAAGCTGTACCCCAGTGAGAAAGCGCTCCTCCTGGCTGCCTGCAGAACGATACCCTGCTGTTACTTTGTTATCAAGCTCCAGCTCTTTTGCTCCTTCAGCACCATGTCTGCTTGCATACCACCAGGTTTCCCTGCCCAGTGAAAATGGATTTCATCAGCACCAATTAAATGGTACCTCTGTTAAATTGCCTTACAGTCACGGAGTCTCTTCAAAGAAACAGCCAGTGACTACATAATTCAGTCGTTCTCTGGCTAAATTGTATGCTCACCAGTAATCTTGGCCAACCATTATCTTGATGAGGCTTTTACATGGTGGTGATTTCATAGACTCCATTTACTGCTTTTAGATAGAACAAACCTAATTTGATGGTTTGGGTGGAAAATTACCTCCTGGTTTAGCAGTCAACTTGCTTTATGAACTAGATTGAAGACTACTGATTATCATGCCTAATTCATATGGCTGAAATGGCAGGTTTGCTTCACCTGTAACAAAATTCTATCAAGTTCTTTGTTAATTAAATTTCAAACATTTATAACTAAATAAATATTATAATAAAGACAAATAGCATGGAAAGAGAATAGGTTTAGAAAATTTATAATGGATATTGGGGCCCAAAACAGTTTCAAAATGCTTGTTTCCATTAGCTAACAGTTAATAAAATAATGAGTGGTATGTATTTAATTTTCTGAAACCACAGTTCATGAGTGGAAATACACATAAATATTTTTCCTAACTGTTGTCGGTATTTTAAAATGTAAATTGCTTGATTCATCTTTATTAGACTTAGTACAAAATAAATACAAAATTGTTTAACTGTTCAGTTATTGAATCTACACTGAACATATCCATCCATTAAAAGTAAATATTGTCATTTTGAATTAAATAGTATCAGTTGTCAGTTGTTTAATGAAGCAAGTGTGTCTAGTTCAGTGCTGATAGATTTTCAACTTTCTGAATGTCTTTCAAGCATAAATATATACACAAGATGAATAAACACTTGGAAAATAGACAGTAGAAAAAGTAAGCATTTTGAACATTAATATATTTTAGGAAAAAGTATAAAACATAGTACCATTTATTTGTATAGTGAAACTAGTAGATATGAAATGTTTCCTGCTGAAAAGCAAGAATAATATTTCCATGAAGGGATATTACATAAATTTGCTTTTCATTTGTTTATTCTATTAGATGAAACGTCAAATATCATTGTTATATTAATTTAATACTGTTTCATTCTGAAGCTTAATGTTTGTAAGACTTTTCTATTATAAAAGGCTGTCTGCCTTTTCCTAAACCATAAGGTATTTTTGCTGAGACGATACCTATATAAGTTATTGGATGTTTCTTCTTATAATTCTTCTTCTTCTTCTTCTTCTTCTTCTTCTTCTTCTTCTTCTTCTTCTTCTTCTTTTTCTTCTTCTTGCTGTTCTTCTTCTTATTTTCTTTGCCTTCTTGCTATTGCTTCTTCCTTTGCTTCCTTCCTTTTCTTCTTCCTTGCACCTTTGTCTTTGTTTGTTTTTTATTATATATATATATATATATATATATTTTATCCTGTAACAATTTCCCCATTTCCCTTTCTTCTCTTCCTCCAAGTCCCTCTACACCCTCTAATCCAACAAGGTGTTTTATTTCTCTTTCTAAGAAAGGACAAGTATCACATTTTTGTTCTTCCTTTTTCTTGACTTCTATTATGGTCCAATTGTATAATAGGTATTCTTCTGACTTTGCAGAATACATCCCATATAATAGTAGTACATACCATGTGTTCTTTTTTCTGAGAACCTCAGACTGATTTCAGGTAGTTGTACCGCTTGCAATTCAACTTATTGAAGAATGTTCACTCTTTGTCACATCCTCACCAGCATCTGCTGTCACCTAATTTTTGGTCTTAGCCATTCTCACTGGTGTGAGGTAGGAATCTGGGGTTGTTTTGATTTAATTTCCCTGATGACTCAGGATATTTGAACATTTCTTTAGAGTGTTTCTCAACCATATGATGTTTCTCCTTGAAAATTCTTTTCCATTTGGCTCTGAACCCCCATTTTTAATAGGGTTATTTTGGTTCCCCTCTGGTCTAACGAGCAGTTCTTTGTATATTTTGGATATAAGGCCTCCTCTATTTGTGGGATTGGTAAGATCTTTTCCCAATCTGTTGGTTGCCATTTGTCCTAACCACATTGTCCTTTGCCTTACAGAAGCTATGCAATTTTATGGGGAATCCCTTAGGTTCTCTATTGTTGATTTTTTAGAGCATAAACCATTGCTGTTTTTTATTCAGGAAAATTTTTCCCTATGCCCATGTGTTCCAGATGCTTCCCTAGTTTTCCTTCTATCAGTTTCAATTGTGTCTGGTTTGATGTGGGTCCTTGATCCACTTGGACTTAATCTTTGTACAGGTGATAAATGGATCAATTTACATTTTTCTACATGTTGACCTCCAGTTGAATCAGCACCCATTTGCTTAAATGCTTTATCTTTTTTCCATTGGATGGTTTTGGCTCCTTTTCTCAAAATCAAGTGACCATAGGTGTGACAGGTTCATTTCTGGGTCTTCAGTTTTATTCCCATTGGTATATCTGTCTCTCTGTACCAATACCATGCAGTTTTCACTATTGCTCTATTCTGGCTTGAGTTGAGGATGATTCCCCAAGTTAATTTATTGTGAGGGATAGTTTAGCTATCCTGGGTTTTTTATTCAGATGAATTTTACCAAATTGTTCTTTCTAACACTTTGAAAATTGGATTGGTATTTTTGATGGGATTGCATTGAATCTGTAGGTGCTTTTGGTAAAATGGCCATTTTTACTATAAGAATACCAATCCATCATGAGCATAGAATCTTCCATCTTCTGAGGTCTTCTTCAATTTCTTTTTCAGGGTCTTGAAGTTCTTATTATTACCAGATCTTTTACTTGTAGTTAAAATCACCAAGGTACTTTTATATTATTTGGTCTAATATGAGGTGTAGATTTCCCTAATTTCTTTTTCTCGATTGTTTCTCTTTTGAATAGAGGAAGGCTAATAAATTTCCAAGTTAATTTTTATATCAACCACTTGTCCTTGAAGTTGTTTATCAGCTTTAGTGGTTCTCTGAGTTGAAATTTTTAGGATCTTAAATATACTATATTATCATCTGCAAATGATGATATTTTCACTTCTTCTTTTTCAATTCATATCCCTTGACCTCCTTTTTGTTGTCTAATTGCTCTGGCTAGAACTTCAAGAATATGTTGAATAAGTAGGGAGACACTTGGGCAGCCTTGTCTAGCAATCTACAATTTTAGTGGGATTGCTTCAAGTTTCTCTCCATTTAGTTTAATTTTGAGCCACTGGTTTGCTGTGTATTTTTCACTATGTTGTGCTGGACCTTGAATTCTAATTTCCAGGACTTTTATCTGAAGGGTGTTAGTTTTTGTCAAATGCTTTCAGAATCTATTAAGATGATATGTGGTTTTTTTGTACTACTTTCATTATCCCATAAGTTTGAGTATGTTGTGCCTTCATTATCATTAAATTCTAAAAAGCCTTTAACTTCTTTATTTCTTTCTTGGCCAAATTGCCATTGAGTTGTTCAACTTCCATGTGCATATGGGTTTTGTGTTGTTTTTGTTGATATTGAAGACTAGTCTTAGTTCAGGGTGATCTGATAGGATGTATGGAATTCTTTCTATCATCTTTCGTCTGATGAGGCCTGTTTTGTGACTGATTATATAGTCAATTTTGGAGAAGGTAACATAGGTGCTGAGAAATAGGTATATTCTTTTGCTTTCGGAACAACTGTTCTATAGATATTGTTAAATCCATTTAGTTCATAACTTCGGTTAATTTCACTGTATCACTGTTTAGTTTCTGTTTCCATGATTTGTCCTTTGATGATCGTGTGTTGTTGAATTCACTCACAATTATTTGTGAGGTAAATTTTCTTCCATCAATGCAGGGGCCCTTGATTTAAGGGTAGCTTGTTTCTTGGGACCATTTGCTTGGAATGATTTTTTCAGCCTTTTACTCTGAAGAAGTGTCTGTCTTTTCATTTACATGTTTTTACTTTTTGCAGCAAAATGCTGGGCCCTTTTTACATATGCATTCTTTAGATCTATGTGTTTGCCTTGTGTAATTGAGTCCATTGATTGTAAGAACGATTAAGAAAAAATGAATTTTCTTCCCCTTATTTTGGTTATAAGACATGGGATTATAATTTTGCGTCTCTCTTCTTTTGGGTTTGTTGTCAGGTTGTTAATTCTTGCTTTTACTTGGGAGTAGTTTTCAGTGATGTGCTGCAGTTTCCCATATATTAGCCTTTGTTGTCCTGTATTTGTGAATGGAATTGTTTGAATTCTGGTTTGTCTTGGAATAGCTTGGTTTCTCCATCTAAGTTAATTCAGAGTTTTGCTGAGTAATGTATCCTCAGCTGACATTTTTGTTCTTTTAGGTTGTGTATGGCATGTGGCCTAGGTATTCTATAGTGTCTCTGTAGAGAAGGCTGGTATAATCTGACAGGTCTGGCTTTATATGTAACTTTTTCTCACAATGCTCTTAATAGTGTATCATTGCATTGTGTATTTGCTGTTTTATTTATTATGTGATTAGAGTAATTTCTGACTTGTTCCATCTATTTGACTTTCTGTAGACTAATTGTAGGTTTATTGTTTATTGTCACCTATTTCTTTTGCTTAGTGAATTTTTCTGATGTATTTTTTTTTTGCGATATCTATTCCCTTGATATTGTGTCCTGTATTTACTGGATGTTTTTGATTAGGAACTTTATGCAGGTTACATTTTCTTTGACTGCTGTGTCAATGTTTACATGGTATATTGTACACCTGGGATTCTCTGTTCTCTCTTTGTATTATCTTGGTGATGCATATATGACTCCTGATCTCTTTCCTATTTTTTCCATATACATTTTTTTCCTTAGTGATTGCTTCTAGTGTCTATTTCCAGTTTTAGTTCCTGGATGGTTATGTTCATTGTCTTTACCTGTTTGGCTCTGATTTCCTCTATTTCTTCAAGGGGTTTATGTATTAGTTCTTCAAGTGGTTCTCCAGGCTTACTTGTGTTCTATTGTAGTTCTTTAAGGGACGTATTTATTAACATCTATCATCATCTTCTATCATCTTCATGAGATTGAATTTTACATCTGAATCTTGCTTCTCAGGTGTCTTGGGGTATCCAGGGCTTCTTGTGGTAGGAGAACTGATTTGTGATGTTGCCAAGTAGTAGTGATTTTTTTATGCTTATGTCACTGTTTTTGTCTCATTCTATCTAGTTTTCTCTGGTATGAACTGCTCTTAGCATCTCTGAATTGAGCCTATCCTTCCTCTGAGATTTTGAATTGGTGATTGTGGTTGTTTCAAAAGTGCTGCAGAACAAGCTGGTTCTGGGTTTTGGCAGAGTAAGTGGACATCTAGAGCCCTGTACTTCTTCCTGTGTTCCAGTGCAATCTGAAAGGAATATGTACATCTTGCTGGGCAAGGTTCATTTGCCCTTCATGTCCTCATGATTTGCAGTAGAGCCAGATACTGAATCAGTGGTGGGGATCATACCTGTGATCCTGTTACTGTCGGAAGTCCTGGGGGACAAGCTGCCTCTAGCTGTGTGTGGGTTAGTGATGTGGGAGTAGAGGCTCTGCTTGTAGGGGTAGGGGGAAACTGGATGGAATATGTTGAAGAACCACCTGTGTTTCCTTAGTCCTGTGAGGTACCTGTTAGCTCAGGTATTAGAAGAGTGAATGGAGAGACTTGATGGAGATATCACATTTGTTGCACTGTTTTCTAAGTTCACTCTATATCACTCCTGTCTTTCCTCTCTTCTCTTCCTCTTCTCTTCTCTTCTCTTCTCTTCTCTTCTCATCTCTCTCCTTTCTATCTTTCTTTTTTTCCTGTCTCTGCTAAATATTTCATTTTGGACATTTGTACTTGTAATCATTTTCTGGAATGAGAAAACTTCAGATAATGCCATTTCTAATAATACTTATGTAGTTCACTATCAACAGAGCTATTGAAAAAGTGCCTAAGATAGAACATTAATTCCTCCATATTAGTGCCCTATGTGGGGAATGTTATCTGTCGGTTGCTAAAAAAGAATGTAAGAACCAAACCATTATCAAAATCTTTGATTTATAATGCAGAGTGTCTTTCAAAATATTTAGGGTAAAGGTAGCACAAATCTTGTGGAAGTTAAATCTACCATCTGATTTGCCGTATTGCACACTTGCTCCCTGAGGCAGAATCCATAAGTGTAAGAGGTTGGGAGTAGAATAACTATTAAGTAGATAGCCCAGAGTCCTAGAATTATATACTTGTAGATCTATGACTTATTTAGTCATCACCAGTTCCAGGATTATACATTGCAATATATTAAAAAAAGGAGATATCCAAAACAATAAAAAGGAAAAATAGGTAGATAGAATGAAGAAAACAAATCAAAAATCAAAAACAAAATGAAAAAAACAAAACCAAAACAATCAAGCAGAATAAAAGTTAAATGAATGGAAAATATGAAGGACATACCACTGTATGAGAATTGTGTTGAAAGGACTTGAATCAGCAGGACCACAAAAAGATAAGGGATATTGGAGAAAGAAGTAAATAATTTTTAGTATTAACAAGTGTTATTCATTTAGTAATTACTGAAAAATTCTATTCTATCATTATTTAAGAGCTTATATTCATTGAAACTGTAATGAATTTTCAGCCATTAACAGTAAAAATCTCTGTGCAATACAAAATAACAACCATGACATACATTTTTTTTATCTTCACTAACTTGAGTAATCCTTATTTACATTATGATTGTTATTCTCCTTCCTGGTTTCAGAGCCAACATCCCCCTAGCCCCTGCCCTTCCCCTTCTATATGGATGTTCCCTCCCCATCCTCCCCCATTACCACCCTCCTC
>NC_046172.1:56924988-56927488 GCF_011064425.1 Rattus rattus
CAGGTACTTCAGTTCAGTTGTATTGCTCTCTTTATATTTATGAGAAAAAAACTATCTGGACCTGGGGAGAAGTTCTGCTGCATAAGCATGGGGACTTTAGTGGATCCCCAGCACTATGCAAAAGCAAGCTTCAATGTCCAAATCTATAATCCCATGGTTGGGCCAGGACAGGTGGATCCCTGAACTCATTCCCGAGTCAAGTGAGCTCAGGGTCTGATAAGATACCCTTCGACTATACATGGATGACCACTGGCTCCAACCTCATAGGTAGCAAATGAATAGCCTAGTAAGAGCACCAGTGGAAGGGGGAAGCCCTTGGTCCTGCCAAGACTGAACCCCAGGAACGTGGATTGTTGGGGAGGGCAGTAAAGGGGGGAGGATGGGAGGAACCGGGAAGGAATAACAATCAAATGTAAATAAGAAATACTCAAGTTAATAAAAGAAAAAAAATAATTTTCTCAAAGAAAGGTGGAGAGAGCAGGAAAAACGCATACATTGACTTCTTTGCCTCCACACACACACACACACACACACACACACACACACACACACACACACACACACACACACACACACACACACACACACACACACACACACACACACACACACACACACACACATACACACACACATACACACACACACATACACACACACATACACACACACACACACACACACACACACACACACACACACACACACACACACACGCACACACACACGCACACACACACACATACACACACACATACAAACACATACACACCCAAACACACACATACACACACACACACACACACACACACACACACGCACACAAACTCTAAAGAGGGCATTAATTTATTTTTTGGCAGTTTCCAAAAACAAAATCTCATATGCATGTATCATAAAGAATTTCAGACTGGCTAAATGCTATGTTCCATCCCTGTGGTTCTAGCATTCAGAAGGCTGAAGTTTGAGGTCAGTCTGATCCTGTTTGAAGGAAGGAGGAGGAGGAAGAGGGAAAGAAAGAAGAGAAAGGAGGAAGAGAAAGAAAGGAGGAAAAAAAGAGAGAAAGAGAAAGACAAAAAGAAGGAAATAAAGAACCAAACTCCATTCAAGATCACATAATAAATAGTCAGTCCTACAGGCCTACACTCGACTAGTCCTCCACTTACTCTCCCTAGAGGCAGTTACGGTTTCTGTCTATTCATGAATATTGAAGTATATGGATATATAAATATAACATAAATATCTACAGCATGTACTTTCTCACCCACATGGTATACAATACAAGCTATGTATCTTGCCTTTTATATTTTTTTGTTCTAATAAAATTTCCCATTATCTTTCTGAATCAATTTTACTGCCCCTCCCCTACCAGACTATCTCATTATGTTACCCAGACTGGCCTCCTGTCTTCGTGTCTCAAGTGTTAGGCTTTCAGAAGTGTACATACTAATCCAGAACTTTGATCTCTTTGTTCACAACCTTTCTTTTGTCAGCTCAAAGCATCACACCAGCCAGTACCACTTGGTTAACTGAGAACAGGGAGCACTGAGAGTCTGAGATACTTCTTAGGTATCCTGAAAATGGCTTGGCTTGTTTTACTGCCTTTCCTGCTCTTAACTCAGCATCAATGACAGTTTGAAAGAGTGGTAAAGAAGCTAAGAGTTGAGGTTAGAGATGAAAACTGGGTTGCAGTAGTGAGGGGGGATAACTAATGTTGGAGGCTGGCAGGGAATTAGAAGGAGTTATCAATGGAAGTAGGAAGAAACTTGAGTGATTGGGTAAGTGTGGGAGATAGGGTAGAGAGATAGCGGGAGGAAGGATTAAGATGCAGGGCCAAGGCTGTCTTGGAAGCAGTTGTATAAGACATTTTGCTGTTGTTATGATTGGTTTATAAGACAAGTCACTGTGTACCCCAGGATGATCCTGATCTTCCTGCCACTCACCCTTAGTGATGTGACTCCTAGCTGCCTTGGGTTGCCATGCCTTGCATACCGTAGTCTCTTGTAATTCAAACGAGTTTGTATCAACTAGTCTAAAAGATTTAAGACAAGGTCTTGTCAAGTAGCCGTGACTAGCCTGAAATTTTCTATGTAGACTAGACTGGCTTCAAAGTAACAACAGTCTTCCTGCGTTTGGGATTACAAGGAAGCACCACCGTCCTGGCAAAGCCTAAGTTCTGTTATCACTTCCACAAGTATTTGTTTTAAGTACTGAAAATGTACTTGGTTTGAAGGAGAATTATTGTACTAATATTTTTTTCTTTTTTTATTAATTAATTAATTAATTTATTTATTATAACAGCCTTCCTGCGTTTGGGATTACAAGGAAGCACCACCGTCCTGGCAAAGCCTAAGTTCTGTTATCACTTCCACAAGTATTTGTTTTAAGTACTGAAAATGTACTTGGTTTGAAGGAGAATTATTGTACTAATATTTTTTCTTTTTTTATTAATTAATTAATTTATTTATTTATTATAACAGCCTTCCTGCATTTGGGATTACAA
>NC_046172.1:56934988-57052488 GCF_011064425.1 Rattus rattus
AGTTTGATAAATGAATATTTTGGCAGAAATTTAGAACAGAATTTCAGAAGTTGAAAGACCTGGCTCATTATATTAAGTTCACCAATAAATATGAACACAGTTGAATTTGGTGATGGGATTTGGCTACAGTTAGGAATTGGAGGCCCTGAAGTCACAGGCAGAATATCTTACTTGAATATTATATCCATGTGGGGAACAGATTGTCCATAGCTATTAATATGTTGGAATGGGGCTTAGGAAATGAAGTCAGGGAGGGAAACAGAAGGTTTGGAAGGCTTAGGTAAAGCTTACTGCTGGTATTCTGAGTGGAAGGTAAGTAATTAGGATAAAGCTAGAAAATATGGCATATTGGTTTCTTAGCATCCTGTCTTTCCTTTCATTGTAGGGGACTTGTGGGGCCCGTTGATTCTTTGTGTGTCACTTGCATTGTAAGTATGCTTCCTTCCTCATTTGAGCTACCTTTTTTAATGGAGTTCCAGAATTAAGTAAAAAATTGACTAGGCCTTTAGGACCCCTTTTATTTTTTTATTGAGAAAAGATAAGAGCTGTACTATATACTATCCTGGAACTTTCTGTGTAGCTCAGGCTGGCCTCAAACTTGTGCTTCTCCTGCTCTGACTCCTGAGTTCTAGTGTTTCAAGTATGCACCACTACACCATAACTTTTAAAATTTAAATTTATCATATGCTTATTTAGATCATAATGTAGTATTTAGTAATCATTTCAAGGAAACTGATTCTGTGCTTTGAAATGATAGGTGTTAAGAGCTCTTGAAAAAATATATGTTGATAAGTTTTAAAAGATTAACCTTAGAGCTTATGTAGTTTGACTACACTTATTTGCAGAGACAACTGTAGGCCTAAAATGAACTCAGGCGACATGTCTAGTGATAGACAAGCATCAGTGTTGGGTCCCCTGCCTCCCAGATTGGTTAATATTCTATCCACCCAACCATACTCAAGTGATAGGGATTCCAGACAACAGAGAGTGCCAGCACGCTCTTTGCACCTGACACTTAGGATTTGGAGTAGAATATACACAGCCATAGAACATAAACTCCTCATGTACTAGCAGGCAGCATAACCAGATAAGACAATATATAACTTCTTTATCCTATGTAATATGAGGTTATGGACTTTTAAAAAGACTATTTCCACTATTGAGCATATGCTCAAACCTTAATGCAAGAATTACAAATTCATAGCTGAACATGATGCCTATAATCCTGACACTCAAGAAGCTGAGGCAAGAAAATGGCAGTTTGGAAGCCTAGCCTAGGCCACACAACTAGAGCATGTTTAAAAAACAAGCAAGCAAACAGACCATCATTCAGATTTGTGAGCAGCTAGAAAAGTAACCTAAGCCCGCAGGGTACTGATCTGATAACTGGAAAGCCCTTACTGCCCTGCCAGCTACACCTGATGCTATTGTTGGAATGGAGGGCAGGTGTGAGAAAAATCTCACTTTTCACATAAATGCAGGTCCCTTTTTGTTTTGCTTGGGAATGTAACCTAGGGCCTCATACATGCTACATAGACACATTACCACTGAGCTAATCCTCACCAGACAAGTACATTCTTTTCTCTTAGCTCAAGAATTTTCTGACTCCATCTTCCCAGTGTTGGGATTATGATACACACCACCAAAACCATCTTCAGAAATGCATAGTCTTAGGTGAAACACTCCAACCTAAAAAGACTGTCAAAGTTAAAGCTATTTTACCTGTTTTATGAACAACAACAAAATTAATGCTTGTGAGCTATGTTTGGCCCTTAAGTTCAATAACTTATGGTTGGACAAAGCGGCTTTTAGTAAGCCAGTTAAACATTCTAGAAAGGTCAAAGTACAGCACTCCTTATAGTCCTCAGGCATTTGGATTTTTAAATAAGGAAACATTGCCAGATTCTGTTAGTGTTTTCCTTATACAAAGTATATATTACAGTACAGATGAAGTACTGATGTTCAAATGAGATAGACTACAGCAATCTGGTGAAAATGCATGCCTTTGTTGCTTTGTATAAAAAATTATGTAATTTTCATGCTGTTTTCTTAGGATGCTACAGAAAAGTTCTGTAGATGGGAAGAACGATAGCGGAAGCCCAGAGTTTGCAGAAGTGTTCGTTATCATCTGGTTTGGAGCAGTTACCATCACATTAAATTCCAAACTTCTTGGTGGAAACATGTGGGTATCCTGTGAACTGTTTTCCTGTTTGCTAGGTAGCACATGGTAGATTTTAGAAAGACAGTACTGTTTCACTTTTTTTTTTTAAGAAAAATTGACTTAAGAACCAAATAAAAAGTTCCCTTAAAACCTAATTGAAATAAGTTTTGAAGTTCACTGATAAACTTCAAATTTTCTCTTTAAATTTTGAACTTGTAGGCAAAATTATTCTAAGAAGAGACATACTTTTGGGGGTGGGGTGGGGAACCAATGGTACAACACATTCTCAAATTGATCTCTAAACTAGAATAGATTTAGAGGGTCAATGGGATACCTCTAGGAATTAGAGTAGATTATTTATATTAGAAAATTGACTCTTAAGGGGCCTAAGATGGGAACAGGAAGAGTATAGAGAAAGTGAAAGTATATGATACAGGAGACTAGGGTAAAGGTATAGATAGGACAGCAGGAAGGGGGCAGTAGTGCATAAAGTGTAAGACATCTGTACAATAAGCTATCTTGATACTACTCAACAACACTTATGATTATGGATGTGTGTTTGTAGTTCTTTTTTTCAGAGTCTCTGTGTATTAGGATACTGTGTACTTCCTTTGAACATTGCAATGCTGATCTGCCGCCTCCTGCTTTTGGTAGGGCAGGGACCAATAAACTTCCTGATTCGACTTTTTGTCGTGTTGGCGATGTTCGCTTGGTCTGTGATAGGTGAGTAACAGAACAAAAGCAACCAAGATGAAACCATGGGTTAAAGATAAAGAGCCGATTATGAACAATGAAATTTTGCTGTGTATGGATATAAAATCCTCTGTTCTAAGTTAAATATTAAATATAAGGCTGTCCATGTTTTGTGAGCTGGCTATCTGAACTTCTAAGCTACTTTGGAGACTAAGGTAAGAAGATTACAAGTTCAAGGCCAACCTGGACACTTAGCAAAACCCTGTCTTAAAAGGAAAATTTTACAACAAGGCTGGGAATATAGTGGTCTTCATAGTACAGCTCTTTCTTAGCATTCGTGGGCCCTGGCCTAAACCTCTGTACCAAAGAATAAAACAAAATAAACACGAGGATGTATATAAGCACATTTTTGAGACAGAATCTCTGTCACTCAGATTGGCCTTGAACTCATGATCTTCCTGCCTTTGCCTCCCAATTTGTTGGGATTACTGCACCACTCTGTCCAGCATATGGGGTATTCTTAATGAGTAAGAAGATGAGCAGGCTTTTATTGGCTGGATAGAACGATAGCACTTTAAAGAGAGCTGATAGGTTGCAGGCTTGTAGTCCGAGTGGAGAGGTCGCAGCAGGAGCATTATGAGTTCAAAGTCAACTTTGGCTACATGGTATGTTTAAAGCCAGTGGATGAAGCATCAAGACCGTGTTTGAAAAAGGAATGCCAATATCGGCAGTAATAAACAGTCCCTTCTCCCCAACTAACTCACAACAACAAAAGAAGCAGTATGAGACATTTAGCATAGGAACAATTGACCTTACTCCTATTTAAACCTGCTAAGCATCATTCACTGTCTTTGTAGAATAGGTTAAGAAACTGCTTAAGAAGGATTAGTTTCCAAAGTAGCCAAAACCTTTTGAAGCATTGGTATATGAAAGAAGATGCCTTAGGCTGTTGAAGATGACAGATAAGTGAACTCTGCTTATATGTGTTGTTACAGATGGAACCTAGGACCTTGTCCATGCTAAGCAAGTGCTCTACCACCGAGCCACATGCTCTGAGGAGCCACAAATAAAACTGAACATTTAATGTACTTCTATGATCTAAATTATGCCAATCACACTGCAGTTCAGTAAATATTAGTAGTTCGGATAAGATGACTATACTAACTATTCCTTTTTGTTTTCTTTAGCATCTACAGCATTCCTTGCTGACTGCCAGCCTCCAAACCGAAAAGCCCTGGCAGTGTATCCCGTCTTTTTATTCTACTTTGTTGTCAGTTGGATGATACTCACATTCACTCCATAAATCCGGATACACACATTCAATACCAATGAACTGCAAGCCCACCTGAGAAAGATAATGGTTACCAAGACAACTTCCCCTACTCTCGTTCAATTGTTGGGGTATTAAAGGGGAGCCACATACCACTGTTGTCATTTATATAGAAACTGATATTCGCAAGGCTGTCCTTTTCCTCTTAATATTACTATTTTCAAATACTTGTACATACCATGCATAGTAATGCCTCCTTAAGGCATGATGAAGCTATTTGTGTGACAACCAGTGACTTGAGCAAGCGGATCCACTCTACAAATTACAAAAGAGTTGGTGACCATCTTCAGCTTGGAGAATATTTGTTCAGGTGCAGCTCTTAAACACATTGCCTTATGACTATTAGAATATGCCTCTTTTCATAAATAACATTCTGTATCCCATTTATTTCTTTTCACCCCAAACTGGAAGAGTAACAACAAGGTTAGGAACAGGGTTTTGTAGATAATGGGAAGAAAAAATATGTTAACCAATTTTCGGATTTTGATCAGAGGTACTGCTTTATACTTGGTTTTTTCATTTGTTTTAAGCAAATAACATCTAAGAATCAACTTTAAAAGTATTTTGTTATGGTAGTACCTTTAGTCATGTAACAGTACCTCCAATAACATTCTAGTTTTTAATCTTTCATACAATGACAGCAGTCAAACATGCAACTTCTCTTTGACTGGCGTTCTTGATGGTTTAATGTTTGAGCTTTTTCTAAGTGGTAGAAGACCTCAATCTAGGTTTATGGTTTTGTAATGCATATTGTGTATGACACCTTCCTTTAAAGGCATATGGCTTATATATTGGATATCTAAAAACCTATTTTGTATGACCCAGCCTCAGACTAGAAAGGAAAGCTACATCAGAAGCATGCATTTAACCAAGTGGACATAGAGATCTAGTGTTCTGAAGGCTGGATAATGGAAGGATGCTTACACACATGATGAAGGGTTAGTTACGTTTACAGCCGCTGCCTTTCCATAGTGGGCTCAGCACGGTTTGTTTGTTTGTTTGTTTTCATTATATATTATGGAGGGGTTTTTTTTTTTTTGGAGTTAGAAGGCTAAGGAATAGCAATTTGTTTTGTGTGTTTTAGATTTTTTTGTAAAGGTAATTAGCTTCCCTTTAGATATGTACATTTTGCACATGTGCATCTATCTATACTCTCAGATATTTATGCACAAGAGTGAAGGCTTTTCAGGGAACAAAACATCTAAGGCAGGCTGATTTTCAGCTAAAGAGGACTCCTGTAAGATAGTAAGAACTGATACCTTCTGTATGGTTCACACTAAACGCTAATTGATGACTAGGAGTCAGAAGACATTCGTTGTAAATATGCAGTAACCTGTAAAGATAGCAATTTCTTATTCCACGTGTTTTATCCTAGAATTTAAATATTTATTGATTTTTGTATTTAAAGACTACCTTCATATAAATATATGATTCTAAAACCATAATTTTTCTCCTTCTCAGAGTAACCAAGTGAGCGACACTAGGCCAAATGGGTTCATGGGATGAGTTACAAAGCATTACTGAGTTTATCCTCTGTCCCGACGTCTAATTGTTTAGGAGTATATATTTGAGTTCATTGTAATTTATCTTTTAAATTACAAACTGTGAACATAAATCTGTGCTTCAATCTTAAAAACTTTAAAACTAACCCTAGTATTTGAAATTTGTCATAAAATAGCATTTCTTTCTAGTATCTGAGAATTTTAAACATCCCATTCAAATATATTTCCTAAGTTGTTTTGTAATCTGCCCAAGTAATTATAATAATGAAATAATCATACTTCTCAAATTTAGTCTTTGCTGGATTTTACTCAGGTGAACCATTTACTCTGAAATTCCTTAGGCCACAAACCCTAAGGGTTTTGGAGGGTTAAACACATTGGATATGAGGCAGCTTGATGCCTGTGTGTTAATCTGTTGCTCTTGGGTGAGTTAATGAATGGTTTTTCTACAGTTTAAAATGGGAATGTAGGACCGAGACTGTAGTTCAGTGATAGAGCATTAGCCTGGCATGCACAGTACTCTGGGCTCAATCGTTGCCATTGCCAAAAAAGGTGGATAAACTGGAGGCCTAATTACTTTTTCCTGGAATTAAATGATTAAAGGATATAAATATTTTTAATATATGCAAACGATCTGTTGCTTTCTGTGACAAGTGACATTCTGACTCTGGAAGTTGTAATATAGCTTTTCCTGTTTTGCTGCAAAGGCGCATGGTTGATTGTAGAAATGAGAACTGGAAGGGCAGAAGCATCCAGGAAAGGAACTCCTGTTCTAAGATGGCAAAGTTTCATGCTTCTGGTGATTTTCAAGCTTTTGAGTATCCCTGCAGGATGTACATGGGTATCATTGCCAACTTGGATGATCACCTGCTGCTTCTACACCTGAGACCATGACACTGGTTTACATGTCTTAGTTATAGGAAGAGTAAAGACTTGATTTTATTGGGGTTCAGATTACAAAACTGTAATGATGACAATGTATTTGAATGTTCTATGTTTCTTAAAAGTCATCGAATACTGAGGGTTTGTGTGTGTGTGCGTTTTGTTTGGTCTTGGCTTCAAAGTTATGTAAGTTGAATTTGATCTTTTCATTATGGGATCTTTCTTTAGTTGGTCAAAGTTCATAGCATGAAACTGATAAGCATTTCACTGTTGACTCTGTCTTTTATAAATAGTACCCTCAAAAATGTGATTAGAAGGCTAATAGGCCTATGCTTAGAGATATAATATAATCTGTTGACTTACTACATTTGAGCTGCCTGCTTATTTCTGGAGATGAAAATGAAAATTTGTTAGTTGATATTTCTGGGTATCACCAAGTCGTGCTAGTATGGTTTGAGCACTGAAGTGATCCCTGACTAAACTGTCAGTTTCTACGATGGATGGAAGTAACTATGAATGTTGAATGAAGCCACATATGTACATTAGAGATACTTCTCTAGATTGTGTGTGACAGGGAGAGTAATTTATGATTATTAATAACAATTATTGGACATTTAATGTACACCAATTTACTATTCTAAGTTTAAAAGGATTTTTGGAAAAACTTTATTAAAGCATACTTTACCGTGAAAATCCGTCCTTTTAAAGTGTACAATTCAGCAGTCCTTACTATCTTCACAGAATTACCCAACCATCATCACTGTCTAATTTGAGAATGTCTGTCTTTATCACTCTGCAGAGAAAGAAGTCACTCCAGTTCTTAATTCACCTTTAGTTCCCATCAACTACTAGTCTACTCTTATCTGTCTGGCCAGGCACTATTCTTAAGCTTGCTGTCTCCTCCACTCTTCAACATGAAGTGCTATAATTCTCATTTTACAGTAGAAAATTTAGGCACAGAAATGTAACTGCCCAAGGTCATGTATTAATGCATGCAAGTGAATTGATGGTAAGAACGCATTAGATGAAATGCAGTATGTATTGCACTGTTAGGCACACAGAAGGAACATTTCCTTCCCAGGGTATGTCCCCTCTTACTGACCTTAGAACTGACTGGAGGTAGATATGTCTTGTTTTTTTTCCTCAGAGTAATGAACTCTGGCATTTGAGCACACAAAGCAGGCAGACTTAGAAAGACATAGGTTTGCTGCCCATACTCCTTGAACCCCTTTCCTCTTTTCGCACACACATGATCTATTTTTCTTTAAGCTTGAAGAATTAAACTACTACTGAAAATTTTTTCCATTTCACATATACCACATAGGGTACTGAGTCTATTTGTAAGACTTAAGATTAAAGTCATTCAAGAACTGAATGCCTTTCTATTTGGATAGATGTGAGAATAAAGATTTTTGCCTTAATAAAGCTTGTTCATTTCTGGTCTTCTTTGGTACTCTGCTTTAATCCTGATCTTTATTATGAACAATAAACCTGTGCAAAGAAACCTGTAAAATGGTTTGTGGATGTTATATGTGCCAATGAGTACATTAGAAAGGGGTGCGTTTGTGTCTGCCTTTGTACTGCAGGCACAAATATGCACTACATTCATGGTAGGTGATAGATGTCAAATGTGTAGAATTGTGTGGAAGAAGTGTAAAAGGAAAACCAAATTTACTGAGCAAATATGGTATGCCAAGCTCTGTATTGATCTTTAATACATTGTATCTCCTCTGTTCACAACATTTTTGTAATCAAATGCAGTGTCAAGCCCATAAGAACAACTGAGACATCAAAGAGTGAAGAAACATTTCTTGTAGCAAATAGTGATTGGAAACTAAGGTTGTATACAGGTAGAGTTCACTGTGCTGGGAAGTAGAGTGCCTTCAGTCGAGTATCTTGCTGAAAGTGGCTTTAAAGCAATATATGAGGAAATGGAGATTAATTGGAATAAAAGGACAGTAGGGGTCGGGAGGGGGTTCCTGTGTTTATAATTTGGAAGCCTGGAACCTAGAAGACTGCATGCTTCTGAGAACAACTGAGGAGGTGCTGCCTCTGGCTATCAAAGTGGTACTTTGGACGAGTGCAGATACAAACCTGCAGGGTAGGATAGTCCTAGCTTACAGGTGTCTGTTGAGGGACATGGTATCTGGACCGTCTTGATGAGAGCAATTGCTAAAGGGCAAGAGTGGAGAACTAGAAATATAAATGATAAATGAAATTTAAAGTATGGGTTTCCTGTATTCGTCTATTTCCCTAAGGATATTACCATCTTACAGTGCTGTGGGTCACACCCAGGGCTTTGCGCATGCTCGCAAGTGCTATACCGCTGAGTTACATCCCCAGTCCTTGGCTTTCTGAGGCAGGATCTTACCATATAACAGACTAGCATTCTTTGGCCTCCTGAGTATTGGGATTGCAAGGCATGTACACCACAAAGTTCAACTCATAAGGAGGATGTTCTGATTCAAGCTGTTGCCTATAGTAAAAGACAGGTCAATAGATACAATTAAGTATATTGTTGACTCTTAAAAGTCACGATGGCTGGAGCCCAGAGAGGAGACACTTTTGTTATTAATTGTAAAAGTATCCCATGAAACTAGGTATTCTGCAATCTCTGGAAAGAAGAAAGCCTTATGGTGACAATGGAGAGACTGTGCTGCACATTTCATGTATGCTTTCATGGAGCACTGCATATTAGGCCAAAAATACAATACAATTACTATATGACTTCATTTCTGGGTATATACATGTAGTCATGAGTAGCTCACATACATGATTATAGCACTGCTCTCCATATACCCAAGTTATAGAATCAACCTAGGAGCATATCAATGCATGAATGGAATGGAGACAACTGGAAATCCTATTTAACAAAATAATTCAGGTGAAAAAAGATATAACTCATCTTCTCTCTCACTTATGAGCCCTAGAATTCTTTATAGATAGATAAAACCATTTATGAATATGAAAAAAATGAAGGCAGAAAGACGAGACTAAGGGAAGGGAGGAGACCAGCAGGAAGAGAGAAGTGGGGGAAGGTTTAAAGGAAGGAACGGGAGAGGGTGCACATGATACACTTGAAAGAAATTGTCTCTATGAAACCCAACACTTCGTACAATGAATATACACCTATAAAATACTGAAGAAAAAACATGTCATTAAACAAGTGTGGGGCTATACACCTGTAATGCTAGCTAGGTACTGGGGAAGCTGAGGCAGAAGGATCACATTAGTATGAGGCTAGCCTGGGCTACAAAGCAAAACCCTATGTATAAACAAATTAACCCTTGCATTTCACAATACATTTATTGAAGCATCGTATTTTCCTGATAGTTTTTCACCTTTAATGCTTTTATATATTGTTAAAATGTATTTGTAAAGGACTTATAGTAAATTATTTTTTGTCAGATTTGCAAGAATTGTGCTATTGCGGTATTGATATCTTTGGATTTTTTTCCCCTTGTAAGTTAAGATTTGACATATACCCAGTAATTTTGGAAAGTATTCTGAACATTTTAAATAAAATTATTTCCTCTTTAAACTTTAAGGAGAGTGTTTGTGGGTTTTGTTTGGGCAGGTAGGTTCTGACCGGCAAGTGGGCTGCAGTCTCCGGGACCATTGTTTTCAACAGCAGCAAAGTTCATAGCTGCCCAGGTTGGCGCCACCCAGTGGCCAATGTGAGACTTTGCAGTGTTCTTTTCTTTCCAATCGTGCCAGACAACAAAAGGCAAGTAACACATGTTCTTTCATATGTGAAAACTCAAAAAGTACACTTGAAATATTACTAACGACTGAAATGGTACAGGGTAGGGTAAAGACGGAGAAATAGACGTTGAATTGGTTAGCATATATTGTATGCATGGCAACATCACATTCAACCCACCATAGTATTTTTAATATTAGTCTTAATAGGTATTAAATGAAAAAAAAATCTGTTTGTCGTAGTTTGAGTCAAATCCATGCACATTCTGCCTGAAGCATATAAGTAAGGGTCCATGACCACCTTTAAAGATCTCCCCTTGAGCTTCCTGACATGTTCTTTTCAGGAGTACTTGGGCTGCTTCAGCCAGAATGCAGGGACCTCGGGAAGCTTGTTCTGCCATCTTTAGATGTCATGAAACCGCTCACATTTTAGCTAAGTCACATGAGGACAAAGTGAGGTAAAAATGCCACTGGCACTTGTGGGGCCATGGCAGTTCCATCTGGAGATGAATTCGTTTCTTCCTCCAGGGTTTTCCTTTGCATCCTAAGGGATAAGGGTGCTGCTCCTGGCACTGATGCACAGGGCTGCATGGGATCTGGGGTACCAGGGAATGAGAAAGCAAAAAGAAGAAAACAAGAGAAGTGATTAGAAAACGTTCACACTCCCTTTAGCGCATTAAGAAACCCCCCTTTTCAGCTCCTCGTATGGGAATCAGAGGGCTTCACCAGGCAGCCTCTACTACTGATGCTACCTTTAGATGTGGCACCCAACTGAATCCGAGCTGAATTCAGAGCACGGCCCTGGAAAGAGTAGACTCTCCAGTGGTGAGTTCTTTGAATTCCAGTCCTTCCTAATCCTCCCACTACTCTGCTTTTCCAGAATCTTCAAATCTCTGAGATTTCAGAACTGCACTCAGTGAGACAGCAGACTGGGATTCCTGACTGTTATTGTTACATTTATTTATTTATGTTTGTTTATTTTTAAAGATTCATTTATTTTTTGAGTACACTGTAGCTGTCTTCAGACACACAGAAGAGAGCATCAGACCCCATTTACAGATGGTTGTGAGCCACCCTGTAGGTGCTGGGAATTAGAGTCAGGACCTCTGGAAGAGCAGTCAGTGCTCTTAACGACTGAACCATCTCTCCAGATCCCTATTGTTGCATTTATTGATTGAATGATTTGCTGGGAATACCAGGGATTGAACTAGGACCTTCTGCACACTAGGCCAGCTTCTGTACTATAGAATACCGCCCCCACCACCTACCATATTACTGTCATTTCAAAAAAAAAGGATTATTAAGGATTACTCAGTGGTGGAGTGCTCACTAAGCTCATGTAAGTCCCTGGGCTTCATTTCCAGTACCACAAACAAACAAACAAACAAACAAACAAACACTCCTGAAGATTATTGGCAGTTGGGCTGGAGTTGGCTCAGTGGTTAAGAGCACTGATTGCTCTTCCAGAGGTCCTGAGTTCAATTCCCGACCACGTGGTGGCTCACAACCATCTGTAATGGGGTCTGGTGTGTCTGAAGACAGTTACAGTGTGCTCGTATACATAAAATAAATAAATCTTAAAAAAAGATTATTGGCGGTCATCTGAGAAGCAAACACAGCAGTGGTCTCATGGTCACAAGCACAGCCTTTTTCTGTTACTGACAATATGTCATCTGGATTATTTCCTGAACACCTAGTCATGTTCCCTTGGCAAATCTCTAGGATAGTTCAATGCAGAGATGAGTGAGCTATGAACACAAGGTTGTTAAAACTCTGAGGGCAAGACGCTTGTCTTTCACCTCTTTTTAAAACTAAGCCATTCTGGATTCAACTGAACTCCTGGGAAGAAGCTCAATATATCCCTCTAGATGCATAGAGGTGCAGCTCTGGTTAAGGGAAGTTAACAGCTGCCAATGCTCTATTAATCACCAGGTCTATTTTGAACTCATGGAAGCTCACTGGTGTGCCGTTGCATTTTTAAAATGTGTTTCTAAGGGTAGGTTGGTGAGATGGTTCAGTGGGTAAAGTTATCTGATGTCCAAGCCTCAAATTTGATCCCTGGGCCCCACATGATAGAGGGAGACAACTGATTCCTGAAAGTTATCATCTGACCTCCACATGCTGGACATGGCACATGCATCCCACACAAATACATGTGCATACCAACAAAATAAATGTAAAAATAAATTTAAGTTAGGAGCGAAAAATGGGGGGGGAGGATCAGAGAACTTGGAGGGGTAAAAATTGTGTGTGTGTGTGTGTGTGTGTGTGTGTGTATACAGGTAGCTGAGAGTTCTACATCCAGATCCACAGAGAGCAAAGCCCATCCCGCAGAGGCACACTTCCCCCAACAAGGCCCCATTTCCAATAATATCAGTCCCTACGAGTTTATGGGGGCCATTTTCCTTTGGATCACCATACTTCTTTTGAGTCATACTTTTCATACATATGAAAACAACTGCAAATGGGTACAAGCATTCTGGAAATGGGAAATAGAGCTACCTGAAGACTCAGCTATACCACTCTTGGGCATTTACCCAAAAGATGCCTCACCATGCCACACGGGCACATGCTCCACTATGTTCATTGTGGCCTTATCTGTGATAGTCAGAAGCTGGAAACAACCCAGATGTTCCAAAATAGAAGAATGGATACAGAAAATGTGGTGGGCTGGGGATTTAGCTCAGTGGTAGAGTGCTTGCCTAGCAAGCGCAAGGCCCTGGGTTCAGTCCACAGCTCCGAGATTAAAGCAAAAGAAAATGTGGTACATTTGCACAATGGAACACTATTCAGCTATTAAGAACGAGGGCATCCTGAATTTTGCAGGCAAATGGATGGAATGAGAAAATATCATCCTGAGACCCAAAAGGACATGCACTGTATGCATCCACTAATAAGTGGACATTAGCCAAAAAATGTACAGAATACCCAGGATATAGTCCACAGAACTCAAGAAGGTTAAGAAGCAGAAGGGCCCAAGTGAGGATGGAGGGAGGGAGGGAAAAGAAAGCAATGGGGGAGGGGTCAGAGGGAGGGAGGGACCAGGGTGAGAGAGGGAGGAGCAAGGGAACATGATCAGATATTAGGAGAGACAGGGAGAGAAGCCTTGAGGGCAGCAGAATGAACAAAATATGCAACCTCGGGGAGGGTGGGAGGTGTGGGGACCCTCTAGAATGTACCAGGGACCCTGGAGGTGAGAGACTCTCAGGACTCAAAGGGGGCACCTTAGATGAAAGGCCCTACAGTGGGGAGAGGGAACTTGTAGAGGCCACCTCCGGTAGAAACACGGGGCATCAAGTGAGGGATGAAGTTGCCATTCCAGAGTCAAAAACTCTGACCCAGAACTGTTCCTGTCTAAAAGAACTGCAGGGACCAAAATGGAGAAGAGACTGGGGGAAGGCGGTCCAGTGACCTGCCCAACTTGGGATCCATCTCAAGGGGAGACTCTAAGGCCTGACACTATTACTGATGTGTCCTTACAGACAGGAGCCTAGCATGGCTGTCTTCCAAGAGTCCCAACAAGCAGCTGACTGAGACAATATACTCACACCCGAATACACCCAACCAACGGACTGAAGTCGGAGACCCCTGTGGTTGAATTAGGGAAAGGCTGGAAGAAACTGAGGAGGGCGACTCCATAGGCGACCACTAACCTGGACCCCTGCGATCTCTCAGACACATTTATTGTATTTACATTTTGGAGCCATCTCCTCCATTTTACACAGTAATGGTAAGAGAGAGCTACCCGGAAGTGGGCTGTTATAATACTGAACAACTAAAATTAACGAGAATAGCCTAGGAATTAGGCAGTTGGCAGAAGCTGGGATGATGAATGGTTATATTTTCATGAACATATTGTGTAGTAGCAGTCTGAGCTTTGAGGAGACTGCCAATAAGGGTACAAATATAAGGGGAAGACTAGTTGTTGGAAAGCAAAGAATGCTGTGCTACTTAGTGCCCGAAAGTTTAACAATATCGTTAGCTGAAACTTTTTGAAAAGTAGGAACTGTGTCTGACGAGATGGGTGATCCAGCTAGAGAAATGTCTGCCAACTGTGGACAAGACGCTGCCTGGTTTCTTCTCACTGCGGATAGCAAACTGTGCAAGGACAGAGAGAACATGAATGGAGGACCGTTAACCTGGGGGTCTAGATACACTGGCCCTGAAGATTCATTCCTAGATCCTTCACGTGGTGAACAGTGCTAAAATAAGCAATGGCTTTGAAACAAACATCAGATCCAGAGCACTCTCAGGAAGGTGTGGTCTAACACTAAAGCCAAAGGTCTCACTGTAAAATCTTTACCACTAAAACCATAAGCGGATCCAAGGTTGTGACTCTAAGACTCAAGTCATTCAGGTACTTAAGAAGCTTAAGGGTACTTATTCCTCAGCGGTCTCTGTGAAAGCCCCAGGCTAGAAGGGACTTAGCTCAAAGATATTTTTTCTGCCAAGCTTTGGTGTAATGGGAAAACCTTAATGTGATTCACAGAGTTTTCAAGACAACTATTCTTAGAAAATTGTTCCAGCATAGACTAAAGCGGATAGAGACTCTATAAAACAAGAGACCTTGGGCTGCTCTAACTGGTGAGACTAGAGCTGACATAACTGCGTGCTGCTGCACACACTGATGCCCTCTCGCTTGGAAAGGAAAGATGAGCCAGGGGATGTACCCGAGAGCCCAGGGGCCAGAATTAGGAGCCATGGCTAATTATTTCCAGGCCGGAAGAGAAGCACAACCTGATCCAGGACCTCTCCATATTTCCCCAGGGAGTGTTCAGAATCATTTCTGCAACAGTGGCTCCTTTTAAAAAGTACTTTATTATGTTCATGTGTGAATATGCTTGCCGCATATGTCTGGGTGTCCACAGAAGACAGAGGAGGCATCAGATCCTCCAGAATTGGACTCATGGGCAGTTCAAAGCCATCTGATGTGAGTGGTGGAGTGAAGTCAGGTACTCCGCAAGGGCAACAGTAGCTCTTGTTTCCAGCCACACACTGGCTTTTTTTTTTTTTTTTTTTGCCTGACCCATCATTTGGGGATAGTCAAGGTGAAGTCCATGGTTTTATACATTCTAGGTAACTGAACTATATCCCCAGTCCTTTTTCTAAGGCAAGATCTCACCATATAATTCTGGTTGACCTTTAACTCAAGGCCATCCTCCCTGATGCTGGGATTACAGGTGTGTTCCTCTATGCCAAGCTCCCCATCCCCTTTTGGTTCAATAATATCCCATGAAGTTATTCTCTTCCCACTTTCCCATGCTGGGCATGGCTTGGAGCCAGTAAATTGTTCATAGGTCATCAGGTTGAGATTTCTATTAACAGATATTTTATAGAACATTCTATCCTAAAACAAAAAGTATATACCTTCTTCTCCAGCTCCTCATGGTACTTTTCTCCAAAATTGACCATATAATTGGTCAAAAAAAGCGGGCCTCAACAGGTACAGAAAGATAGAAATAATTCCATGCGTGCTATCAGACCACCACGGCCTAAAGCTGGTCTTCAATAACAATAAGGGAAGAACGCTCACATATACGTGGAAGTTGAACAATGCTCTACTCAATGATCAAGGAAGAAATAAAGAAAGAAATTAAAAAAAGAATTAAATTCTTAGAATTTAATGAAAATGAAGGTACAACATACCCAAACATATGGGACACAATGAAAGCTGTGCTAAGAGGAAAACTCATAGCTCTGAGTGCCTGCAGAAAGAAACAGGAGAGAGCATATGTCACCAGCTTGACAGCACACCTAAAAGCTCTAGAACAAAAAGAAGCAAATACACCCAGGAGGAATAGAAGGCAGGAAATAATCAAACTCAGAGCTGAAATCAACCAAGTAGAAACAAAAAGGACCATAGAAAGAATCAACAGAACCAAAAGTTGGTTCTTTGAGAAAATCAACAAGATAGATAAACCCTTAGCCAGACTAAGGAGAGGACACAGAGAGTGTGTCCACATTAACCAAATCAGAAATGAAAGGAGACATAACTGCAGATTCAGAGAAATTCAAAATCATCATATTTATTATAAAGCCTATATTCAACAAAACTTGAAAATCTACAGGAAATGGACAATTTCTAGACAGATACCAGGTACCGGGTTAAATCAGGAACAGATAAACCAGCTAAACAAACCCGCTCCTAACAAAATTAGAAGTCATTAAAGTTCTCCCAACCAAAAAAAGAGCCCAGGTCCAGACGGGTTTAGTACGCAGAATTCTATCAGACCTTCTAGAAGACCTCCTTCCAATACTATCAAACTATTCAACAAAATTGAAACAGATGGAGCACTACTGAATTCCTTCTATAGGCCACAATTACTCTTTTATACCAAAAAACCACACAAAGACCCAACAAAGAAAGAGAACTTCAGACCAATTTCCTTATGAATATCAACCTTAAAATACTCAATAAAATTCTGGCAAATCAAATCCAGACACATCAAAACAATCATCCATCATGATCAAGTAGGCTTCATCCCAGGCATGCAGGGATGGTTTAATATAGGGAAAACCATCAACGTGATCCATTATATAAACAAACTGAAAGAACAAAACCACATGATCATTTCATTAGATGCTGAGAAAGCATTTGACAAAATTCAACACCCCTTCATGATAAAAGTCCTGGAAAGAATAGAAATTCAAGGCCCATACCTAAACATAGTAAAAGCCATATACAGCAAACAAGTTGCTAACATTAAACTAAATGGAGAGAAACTTGAAGCAATCCCACTAAAATCAGGGACTAGACAAGGCTGCCCACTCTCTCCCTACTTATTCAATATAGTTCTTGAAGTTCTAGCCAGAGCAATCAGACAACAAAAGGAGATCAAGGGGATACAGATTGGAAAAGAAGAAGTCAAAATATCACTATCTACAGATGATATGATAGTATATTTAAGTGATCCCAAAAGTTCCACCAGAGAACTACTAAAGCTGATAAACAACTTCAGCAAAGTGGCTGGGTATAAAATTAACTCAAATAAATCAGTAGCCTTCCTCTACAAAAAGAGAACAAGCCGAGAAAGAAATTAGGAAATGACACCCTTCATAATAGACCCAAATAATATAAAATACCTCAGTGTGACTTTAACCAAGCAAGTAAAAGATCTGTACAATAAGAACTTCAAGGCTCTGAAGAAAGAAATTGAAGAAGACCTCAGAAGATGGAAAGATCTCCCATGCTCATGGATTGGCAGGATTAATATAGTAAAAATGGCCATTTTACCAAAAGCGATCTACAGATTCAATGCAATCCCCATCAAAATACCAATCCAATTCTTCAAAGAGTTAGACAGAACAATTTGCAAATTCATCTGGAATAACAAAAAACCCAGGATAGCTAAAACTATCCTCAACAATAAAAGGACTTCAGGGGGAATCACTATCCCTGAACTCAAGCAGTATTACACAGCAATAGTGATAAAAACTGCATGGTATTGGTACAGAGACAGACAGATAGACCAATGGAACAGAATTGAAGACCCAGAAATGAACCCACACACTTATAGTCACTTGATTTTGGACAAAGGAGCCAAAACCATCCAATGGAAAAAGATAGCATTTTTCAGCAAATGGTGCTGGTTCAACTGGAGGTCAACATGTAGAAGAATGCAGATCGATCCATGCTTATCACCCTGTACAAAGCTTAAGTCCAAGTGGATCAAGGACCTCCACATCAAACCGGATACACTCAAAGTAATAGAAGAAAAACTAGGGAAGCATGTGGAACACATGGGCACTGGAAAAAAATTTCCTGAACAAAACACCAATGGCTTATGCTCTAAGATCAAGAATCGACAAATGGGATCTCATAAAACTGCAAAGCTTCTGTAAGGCAAGGGACACTGTGGTTAGGACAAAACGGCAACCAACAGATTGGGAAAAGATCTTTACCAATCCTACAACAGATAGAGGCCTTATATCCAAAATATACAAAGAACTGAAAAAGTTAAACCGCAGGGAGACAAATAACCCTATAAAAAAAGGGGGTTCAGAGCTAAACAAAGAATTCACAGCTGAGGAATGCCGAATGGCTGAGAAACACCTAAAGAAATGTTCAACATCTTTAGTCATAAGGGAAATGCAAATCAAAACAACCCTGAGATTTCACCTCACACCAGTGAGAATGGCTAAGATCAAAAACTCAGGTGACAGCAAATGCTGGCGAGGATGCGGAGAAAGAGGAACTCCTCCATTGTTGGTGGGATTGCAGACTGGTAAACCATTCTGGAAATCAGTCTGGAGGTTCCTCAGAAAATTGGATATTGAACTACCTGAACTACCTGAGGTTATATACCTCTATATTGGCATATACCTAAAAGATGCCCCAACATATAAAAAAGACACGTGCTCCTTTTATGTTCATAGTGGCCTTATTTTATAATGGGCAGAAGCTCTCAATCCCATAAAACAACAATGCTTGAATATCCGAAGCAAAGGACACACCAAGTGGAAGGGGGAAGCCCTTGGTCCTGTTAAGACTGAACTGATGAACTAGATTGTTGGGGGAGGCGCAATTGGGGGGGAGGATGGGAGGAAACACATAAGGAAGGGAGGGGAGGGGCTGGGGATGTTGGCCCAGAAACTGGAAAGGGAATAACAATCGAAATGTAAATAAGAAATACTTAAGTTAAAAAAAAAAAAAAAAAGCCTGCGTGTGGGCTGCTCTGTACTCTGCATTAGATGTTTCATCCCAGATGTTGTTGTTCTTTGGTCATTGGTGGCAGGGTTTTTATTCAACCCAGGCTGCTATAGAATTCTTGATATTTCTGCCACTACCTTCCAAAACACTTGCTATCACACCTTGGGACAAGACTTTTACTATGCCATAATGACATCTGAATAACTTGTGGATGTCCACATTTTGAAGGGCCGAGGTTTCCTGGCAACATCTATATGGCTGGGCCACCATGAAAGCAGATCCTCCAATCCCATTCCAGCCTTTAAGTGCTCATAGCTCTTGCCAAAATCCTCATTCCGGCATGCAGGTAGCTGGAGTCATAACTTCTCAGCTAAGCTGCTCTGATTTTTAACCCAGAAAATGGTTTGTAAAGATATTTTGATTTAGGGGGTCATTTGGTTGTTACCCAGTAATACACACTGAATATGGCTGAGACGGAATCAAAGGGACACTTGGCTACCGTGCTGCATCTGTGCCGGCAGATGGCAGATCCCTTCTTCTTCCAGGTGCCCTGGTATCTCTGTTGCTATGCCCAAATGGTTTTGGAAGAAGTAGTCGTTGTCACCTGGTTGAAAAGCTCTACAGACAACAGGCCTCAAAGTTCTTAGAGAGGATCAAGTAGGTGATGAAAGATGTTTGCTAGGTAAGAATTCCCTTTAGGCAGGTTGGCCTTCTTTTCTTTTCTTTCTCTTTCTTTTCTCATCTGTTCTTTGATCCCATTTCAGCTAGGCATGAGATCTCCAACACTATATATTATTTTCGAGACTGTAGATGCTGTCCCTGAGGTACAGGAGTCAGGATCTGACATTGACTTCTGTCCTTTTCCTCCCTGATAAACAAGTTTGATATTTTATACACTTCTACTTAGAGCCTTTACCCATCAGTAACAACAGATGCTATTTCAGTTTCTTGCCTGCCCCACTCCTGCTTCAGCTTTGGAACTCCCCAGCTGTCCTGATTCTCTCTACTAATAAATACTGCTAAGCTGGGGATCCAGAAGGATTGCTATCCACGAGAACCTGGATATATGGGAGGTGATCAGGCTTCGCTTCTGCATCTTGAGTCTGCCTTAGTTTCTCAAAAGCATCCTTGATGCAGACTAGTGAACTTGTCCCTGGCACTATTCCACATCTTCACAATAAAGAACCTCTCAATACCTCCATGGTGGCTAGAGAGGATATAAGGGTTCTTTTAGCTCCTGACAGGCACACAGACTGGAGATCATGTAGACGATGTGTCCAGTGGTCACAAGTGACAAAATTATTCTAAGTGATATAAGCAAGTCACAGATAGATTAGGCAATACAGCAGAATTACACTTAACATGAGTCATCTGTAATGAGATGCCCAAGTCATCTTAGCAAGAAATAGGACAGCAGGTGCAGGACAGAGAATAGGGAACTGTAGAGTTATTTCTCAATAGGTGTAGAGTTGTCTTAGTTAAGGTTTCCATTGATGTGAAGAGACAACATGACCAGGGCAACTCAACTCTTATAAAGGCAAATTGGGGCTGCCTTACAGTTTCAGAGGTTTAGTCCATTATCATCATGGCAGGAAGCATGGCAGCATCCAGGCAGACATGGTGTGGGAGGAGCCGAGAGTACTACATCTTGATTTAAAGGTAGCCAGTTAGCCAGTAGGAGACAGTGTGCCAACCTTGGTGTAGGAAACCTCAAAGTGACTTATTTCCTACAAGGCCACACCTCCTAATAGTGCCACTCCCTATGAGCCAAGTATTAAACACAAGTCTATAGAAGGTCATACCTATTTAAACCATCACATTCCACTCCTTGGCCCCCATAGGCTTGTAGCCATAACATAACACAAAATGCATTTAATTCAACTTCAAAATTTCCCGTAGTCTATCACAGTCCCAACGATGTTTAAAAGTCTAAAGTTCAAAGTCTCTTCTGAGATTCATGCAATCTCTTAACTATAATCCCCTATACAACCAAAATCAAAAGACAGATCATATCCTTTGAGCGCATAATGGCACAGGTTATACATTACTGTTCCAAAGGGAGCAGAGTGAAGAAATACTGGAACAAAGCAAGAACAGAAACCTGCTGGGCAAACTCCAAACTCTGTAAGTCCATGTCTAATGTCAAAATACTCTTCAGATCTCCAAGTCTCTTCAGCTTTGTTGATTGCAACACAGTTCTTCCCCCTGGGCTGGTTCCATTTCCTGTTAGCAGTTTTACTCAGCAGATATCTAATGGCTCTGGCATCTCTAACCTCTCAGCGTCTCCAAGGCAACCCAAGCCTCACCTTCACAGTTGCATGCAGTGGCCTCTCTGGGCCTTCATACAGGGACACGCCTGCCACACAGGAAGGAGATTTCATAAGCCCTTCTCCTATTCTTGACTCTAAAGTCAGGGCGATGTAGCCAAAGCTGACAAGTTCTGCTGCTGGCTGGAGCTGGAGCATGGCCCCTTGTTCAATTACATCTTCACTATTTTCTGTTTTCCACGCTACCCTTCACTGCCTAAGCTCGACTGTCCTGGAACTTGCTCGGTAGACTGACCTAGAATTAGGCCTGTGTCTCCAAAGTGCTTGGATTAAAGGCAAGTAGTACCATGGTAGATCCAAGCTTTTCTTTAAGTCCTTTTCATTATAGATCTTTATAAGCATGGCCACTATGCCTCAAGATCTAGGTTAAAGGTATGTCGGATCAAAGGCATGCTCATACATGTAAAATAAAAATAAATATGTTTTTGGAAAGGAAAATAATAATCTCATGTCAAGTGTTCTTATCACTTAGATACACATGTTTCTACACACGCACACACACACACACACACACACACACACACACACGCACATGCACAGACACAGGTACGCTTCTGTGTATGCATGCAACAAAAGGACAAAGGAAAACTACGGGAGCTATTTGATACATTTATTACCTTGATCACATTGATGATGCCATGCATGTTTGCAAACTTCTCAAATTGTATACATTGAATACATACAGCTTTTGTATATCAATTGAACTTCAACAAAGCTGGTTTTAGAAAAGCAGAGCATGGAGACTGTGAGAAAAAGAGTGGTTTCTGGTTTAGGTAGAGTGGTGAGGGAAGGTCCTCTAACGTTCTTGTTTGGTTGGTTGTCTGAAAAGGATCTTGCAAATATCCCAGACTGTCCTCCAGCTCCTGATCCTTCTGCCTTAGTCCCCTGAGTGCTAAGATGACAGATGTGTGTCAGCACAGATGAGAGGCAGGCATTTGAATGAAGGCCTGACTACAGTGAAATAGTGACCCTGGAGAAGGGGTTTAAAGGGGAAAAGAACATGGACATATCGAAGCGCTTCAGCCATGAATGACCAGTGTGCTTGAGGAATAGGGGGAAGGCCAGAGCACTCAGATCCACTCTATAAAATGATCAGAGCAGATTATCATATATCATACCATATATTCTTGATTCTCTGAGGTACCACAGGAAGTCTAACCTTTTTATTACTTTATGAGCCATTACTTTTCCTCGACTCTAAATGTCTCCTTATCTACCTTTCTGTCCTTTGCTTCTGGAAATGACTTCCCTATTTGGTGTTCAAAAAGAAACAGTCTGAAAGAGAAGTGGCCCATCTCTCCACTACCAAACCCATCACTTTACCAGCATCTATCCTCACCCTCTCTGCCTTTTCTAATACAAAGGATAAGCCCACTCCGTGCTTAGCATGGCTTCATCTCTCACTGTGCACTGGACTTCATATTCTACTGTCAAGTCAAAGACTTCATTCCCACAAACCAACTCTTCCATTCTTGTGCAATCATAACACTTTTCCTGTCTGCTTGATTACATCTCTACGCTTCTCCATGCCACAGGTCAGCTACCAAGAACTCCCCAGCTGGCTGCTATACAAAGAGCTCTCCTTTCATCTTCTCAAGTATTACTCGTTCACTCTTTTCTCATAACTCCCACAGATTGATTTTCTAAAGAAATGCACCAAAGGACAAGTGGGCCACAGAAATAAGGAATGAAAAAATAAACAGAAATGTAAACTGCGCTTATTAATTTCTTTGTAATCACAAACCAGTACAAAACACAATCAAGGCTATATCTATCCCCTTGGAGAGAGGTGATGCTGGCCAATGCTGGGGGACAGCTATGAAGATGGAGGGACCATGGTAACTCTAACCTGTACAAAACACAATCAAGATTGGAAGCAGGAGTCTCACTTAGCAAGGCTGAGGTGTCCATCTCTGATATTTGGATGTTAGGCTGCAGTCTCTGTTTCTGGATGGATCAGGAGGTGTTTGACACACTCCGTGATTTTAAGTGCCTATGAACAGAAGAATGGCCATGTGGTCCAGCTAGGGAAGATGAATGTTTTGGTTATATGAGTCATACAATTACTGAAGTTTCACCTCAGCATACAGAGCCAGGCAGGTGAGGCTGTCAAAGGGGCCACAGCTCCTTTCTATACTAGATTTTTTTTCCCAAAGCCTGAGTAGCACACTGTACTGAGTCCTGTTGCGTTGCTTTGGCATTTTGATCACCATGGAAAGTGGGCTCTCCACCTGCTACAATTGGGGATCGCATGCTGGCTCCCCTCAGCCTGGAAGACAGATACCATTGCTATTGAAGCCCTCACTCATCTAACCCATTATTTTAAAAAAAATCATTAATTCCTTGAGAAATTCATGCAATGTATTCTGATCCTATTCACCCCAGCTCCTCATTTTAACTCCTCCCAGACTTGCCTCCACTTCCTTACCCCCTAACTTCATGTTCTTTTTAAAACTTAAATAACTTTATGGACGCCAATTTGTGCTTCAATCTGTGGGTGTGGGGACATCCACCGAAGCCTGGTTCTTGGGACTCTTAACAAAACAGGAGAAGAAAAGTTCAAAAGCAACTTTGAATTCTTTTTTCCCTCAAACTACACAGGCAATCCATAAGCCAAGTCTGTCGACTCTGCTTCAGATGATGCCCATGATCTGAGTTAGCATGGTCCCTCCATCTTCACAGCTGTCCCCCAGCATTGGCCAGCGTCACCTCTCTTCAAGGGGATAGATATAGTCTCTGGCCAGATCCTGGTAAGAGCCTGGAGGTGGGGACTAGAAAACCAAGTGGCCTCTATTTCTTTCTAGATTCCCCTCATTCCAAAGGAATTTGAGCTGGATAGCACATTGAAACCCCCATACCTTCTGTCCTGGCTCGTTTTATGTCAACTTGACACAAGCAAAAGTCATCTAAAAGAAGGGAATTTCAGTTGCGAAAATGCCTTCATCCCAGCCACAGGAGGCAGAAGCAGACAGATCTCTGAGTCTGAGGCCAGCTTGGTCTACAGAGTGAGTTCCAGGAAAGATAGGACTTCACAGGGAAACCCTGTCAAGTAAAAACATTTTTTTACACAGTATATTCTGATTATAGTTCCCCTTCCCGAACTCCTCTCTGATATTTCCTACTTCCCCACCCAACCAAATCCACACAATTCCTTTCTCCCTCCCATTAAACTACAAAATAAATCAAAATATCAATAAGATAAAATAAAAACAAACAAACCAGATCAGAACAAAGCAAATAGAAAAAAGAACCAATAGAAAAATAAAAAAACCAAACCCATAACACTAAGACACATGCATTGCATACAAAGAAAATCCATTGAAAAAAATTTAAAAACATAATATATAAGCAAGAGAGCTTTAAAGTTTAAAGAAAGCCCAAACAAAGCACAATGAAACAAACAAACAAAACAGCTCTAAATATCCCACTAGGTCATCTACTGTAGGACCTAAGGACTGCCCTTATTGTGGTTAGTATAACCAGGGAGACTCTGTTGGAGAAAACTAATCTTTCCTTTGCCAGTGGTTATTAATTGGAGATAGCTTTGGGGTTAGGGATGGGAGGGGCGATTGTGTCCTCTTCCTCTGTCAGTGTTGGGGCCTCACCGGGCTTAGGCCTATACAGGCCATGTGCGTGCTGTCACAGTCTCTGTGAGTGACTTCATATTGCATCAGTCCTGTTGTGTCTAGGAGGCCTTGCTCCGCTGGTATCCTCCATCCCCTCTGGCTCTTAAAGCTTTCAACTTCCTCTTTCACAGGAAGAGCGAAGGAAGCAAGCAACAGAGTGAAGAGACAACCTATTGAGAGTTCCTCCTGTTCTAAGTAGAAGGTTCCTCCACGGTTGAATCACTATCCTGGAGGAAGCTCCTTAAAACAGAAGACAAACAACTCAAAACGACTCCAGGAAGTCAGTGAAACTGATCAGATTTACCAGGATCTTCCCTCCCAAGAGTAAACAACGAAGACCTCTAACAGTCAGTCTCAGACAAACCAAGCTGTAAAGAGGAGTCACACGAGCAAAGTAACCCCAAAGAAGCAGAAACAGGCTGAACTGCATGGAAGACGTTTAGAGCAGCTGCACCGCCTGGGAAGGCCACGCTCCAATATGTCGAGCTTGTCCGCTAGCTGTGCAGCATGTCCGAGGCTTTCCAGCTTTGGTGAGTACTCGCCCACACTGGGATGGGCTTTCGTGATGCAGCTGTGTTTGAGTCACTTTTGGTCCTGTAGGTAACCTCTCACCCACATTCCTGTAAGTAACCATAGTAAAACTCACTGGTTCACCAAGTTGGATTTTTGTGGTACCCATACTTGGGTTCGGCATGGGCTCCTTATCTGAGGTGAGTAAAGGTGTCCCCAGGAAAAGTCTTGGCATAAAACACACCCATATTTTCCTCTAGTGGTTTTCTACTTTCGGGTCTCGTGTTCAAGTGTTTACTCAGCTTCGGGTTGGTTTTTATACGTAGTGTGATACAAGGACCTAGTTTCATTCACTGGGTATGGCATCGGCACTACTTCGCCACCAGCAATGGCTAAGGGTTCGTTCTAATGTTTTTCACACCTTTGCCTCCTTTCCTCGTTGGCTACCTTTTCACGCCACTTTCAAAGGTGTGAAGAGTTCTCTGCTCAGATTTCTAGCTCCCTAAGAGCTGCTGACGTTGACCACCTTTCTGTGTTTATGGTTCATTTGTTCAGATACCTTTTTCGGAGAAACACCCATTTAAATCCTTTGCCCATTTTCATATTTGGTTAATTTTTTTCTTTGTGTTAAACTTCTTTAAATAGTCTGTGGACGAGGTCCTTATCAGAGGTATGATTGGTAAATGTTTTCTGCCATTCTGTGAGCTGTCATGTATTGATAACGTTCTTCGCTGCACTCGTTTTTAATTTTGATGAAGCTCAATTTATTATTTTTATGTGGTTGCTTGTACTTTGATGTCATGTATTAGAAGCCAGTGCCCACCAATGGGAGAAGAAGGGCTTGGTCCTGCCAAGGCTCGACCTTCCAGTGTAGGGGGATCCCCCAGTGTAGGGGAATGTCAGGGCGGGAAGGCAGGAAAGAGTGGGTGGATGGGCGCCGGAACACCCTCATAGAAAAAGTGGGAGGGGGATGGGTTAGGGGTTTATGGACAGGAAACTGGAAAAGGGGATAAATTTGAAGTGTAAATTAAAAAAATATCCAATAAAGAAAAAAGGGGGACAATAAAGAAGCCAGTGCCTGAATGAAAATAAAATTTTACCTTTGTATTCTTCTCAGTTTTATATGTTTGACTTTGACATCTTCGGCCTATTTTAAGTTAAATTCTTGTGTATATGTGAGGTAATTATCTTAATTCCACTGCTTGTGGACATCCCTTCCTGCCAGAACATTTGTGGACAAAATTATTCTTTCCCTCATTTAATCATATTGTCACAGTTGTCTAAAATCAACTAACCTTAAATGAAAAACTGTATTCCTGGCACTCTGATTCTATTTCATTGCTCTCAGTGTAGTTACTTATCCTAAGCCCATATTAGTCTTTTGGTGTTGAGCATTGAACCCAGGGCCCCATTCAAGATACACAAGTTCTCTACCACTGAGCTATGCCCTCAGGAACCCTACATTGCAGAAAATGCCAAAATTAGAAAGTTAAATTTCTAAGACTGTTTGGTCTATTCTGAGGCTGTTTCATTTTCATGTGAATTTAAGAATCAGTTCATTAACTTCTGCAAAAACTTTAGCCGCAATTTTAATGAGGATTACATTAATGTGTAAATCAATGTGAAATATTGCCATTTTAACACTCAATCTAAGAGCCTAGAAGCCTAGGATTTTTTAAAATGTATTAAACATTTAATTTCTTTGAATGTTATTATGCTTTATTTGAGACATAAAACGTGCCCTTGTTTTAAATATAGATTGTTTTGAGACAGCTTCTCACTGTGTAGCTACAGCTGTCCTGGAATTTGCTATGTAGACCACACTGGTCCCAGAACCCACAGAGATCCACTCACCTCTACTTTCCTACTGCTTGGATTAAAGGTGTGTGATACAATGCCTGGCTTAAACATTAATTCTTAAATGTTAAAGATTGAAGGTAGTTCATATGTGATGTTTTCTTAATTTAATTTTGAATCTATCCATTTCTAATTAATGTGAATAAAATTTATTTTGCATTTTGTTTATCAGTATTGCATTTCTGATTCAGGGTCTTTTTTTTTCTTTAATCTTTATTAACTTGAGTATTTCTTGTTACATTTAGTTTTTATTCCTTCTAGGTTTCGGGCCAACATCCCCCTAACCCCCCCCATCCCTTCTCTGGGCTTCCTCCCAATCCTCCCCATTACTGCCTTTCCCCATCAATCACGTTCACTGGGGTTCAGTCTTAGCAGGACCAAGGCTTCCCCTTCCTGGTGCTCTTACTAGGCTATTCATTGCTACCTATGGGTTGGGTCCAGGGTCAGTCCATGTATATAGTCTTTAGGTGTGGCTTAGTCCCTGGAAGCTCTGGTTGCTTGGCATTGTTGTACATATGGGGTCTCAGGCCCTTCAAGCTCTTCAGTTCATTCTCTGATTCCTTCAGCAGGTTCCTATTCTCACTTCAGTGGTTTGCTGCTGGCATTCGCCTCTGTACTTGCTGTATTCTGGCTGTGTCTCTCAGGAGATCTACATCCCCGGCTCCTGTCAGCCTGCTTCTTCTTCATCATCTTGTCTAATTTTGGTGGCTGTATATGTATGGGCCACATGTGGGGCAGGCTCTGGTGGGTGTTCCTTCAGTCTCTGTTTTTTCTTTGCCTCCTATTCCCTCCAAAGTATTCTTGTTCCCCTTTAAAGAAGGGTGAAGCATTCACATTTTTGGTCATCCTTCTTGGGTTTCATGTGTTCTGTGCATCTAGGTAATTCAGGCATTTTGGGCTAATAGCCACTTATCAATGAGTGCCTTACCATCATGTGTTTTTCTGTGATTGGGTTACCTCACTCAAGATGATATTTTCTAGTTCCATCCATTTGTCTATGAATTTCATAAAGTCATTGTTTTTGATAGCTGAGTAATATTCCACTGTGTAGATGTACCACATTTTCTGTATCCATTCCTCTGTTGAAGGGCATCTGGGTTCTTTCCAGCTTCTGGCTATTATAAATAAGGCTGCGATGAACATAGTGGAGCACGTGTCTTTTTTTATATGTTGGGGCATCTTTTGGGTATATGCCCAAAGAGGTATAGCTGGATCCTCAAGTGAGTTCAATGTCCAATTTTCTAGGAACCTCAGACTGATTTCAGAATGGTTGTACCAGTCTGCACTGATTCAGGGTCTTAATATGTAGCCCAGGATGGCCTCAAATTTGTGATGCTTCTGTCTCAATCCCTGAAATCTGAGTTTACATATATCTATTACCACAATCTGTTCCCCGTGTTTCCTACACACAGTATAATATCATCTGCAAATAGTTATGCTTTTATATTCTTTTTATCTCAATTTTTTTCCACTTCTTTTTCCTATAGAAATGATGAAAACAGATATTTTTTCCTTGATCTTGTCTTGGGAAAATTTTTTCTGTCAGAAAACTCATAGGGATCTTCTCATAGAATAGAAGCTCCCTTCTATTCTTAGTTTGGTGGACTTCTTATGAAAAAGTAATGAATAGGTTTTTGTAATTGGAGTTAAGTAGGTATTATTTCTGTTCTATCATGGTATATTACATCAATGACATTTTTATTTTAAATCAACCTTTCATCTTTGGACAGTACACTCTCATGGTTAATAAGTCTTTTATGTTATTGGCCCAGTATTTTATTATTGATTGAAGATTTTTGTGTCTGTATTCTTAAGATACATTGGTGTTAGATTTTTTTCCTGTGATGTCATTTTCTGGGTCTTGTAGCTGGATGATAAACACCTCATTCCTTCTTCTTTTATTTACTTGAAAACACTTGTTAAAGATTGGTGCTAATAGTTGATAGAATTTATTATTGAAACCATTTTGACCCTGGGATTTTCTTTGTAGAATATTTCTGAATAATTTTTAAAATTGCCTTACTTGTGGCTTATTCATATTTTCTCTTTCTTTTTCAGTTCTTTTTGGTAGTTAGGTAGTTTTGGAAATTTTTCTAATTCACTAAGTTACTTAATATATGTGAATTATAGCTAGTCATAGTATTCGCATTAATCTTTTTTATTTCTGTACGATAGCTATATGTCCTGAAGGTTGTCTTCTAACCTCCACACGTTACTGTGGCATGTGAGTGCCCTAGTCCCCTCAATAATAATAAGATAAAATAAAAATAGAATTGTGCTACCCAGTTTGTATTACTAATATTGATCCATTGTCATCACTGACAATGTTTTATATGATTTTTCAGGCTTTTAAGCTTGTTGAGATTTTGAAAACTGTCCTTACATTTCAGTCTACCCTGGTCAATAATTCAAGTTCAACCGATATAAATATGTGTTCTGCTTTAGTTGTCAAAACTAATCTATAGATGTGTAATAGAAATATAGTATTATTCAGCTTTTCTTATTAAACTTTTATTTAGTTGTTACATCCACAATAAAAATGGGGTATTGCAATCTTCAACCTTATTGTTAAACTGTCTATTTTTTCAATTATGAAATTTTTGTTTCATATATTTTGAGAATTATCAGAAACATAACTGTTTATAATAGTTATATTTTTTCTTGATGAACCAAATATGTTGGTATAAAATATCTTCCTTTTTGTGTGGTAACAACTTTTTACTTTTACTTATTTTTTAATCAAAAATAGATTTTTTGATCTACAGATGCACTTTTAAATTAATAAGCAAGGAATATACTTGTTGCTGAATGAGATCTAAGAGATTAGTCCCAATTATTAAGCAAATTTACAACTAGTTTGGGATATGACCTTTATTGAGCTTATCCACTGGAGTGGAAATAATGTCTGTACAAAACCAAATGTTTGTTAATATAACTTCTGCATCACAATTAAAATCCAAACGTTTTTTTTTAAAACAGTCAACTCAATCGAAACCTACTACTTCAGATTCAATAGCTTCTTTGAAGCCACAGTAACAACAAATATAGCTAAAACTCTCGAATGCAAAACCTCTCTCTCTCTCTCTCTCTCTCTCTCTCTCTCTCTCTCTCTCTCACACACACACACACACACACACACACACACACACACACCTGAGCTTCAGCACAGTCCGAGATCAACACACACACACACACACACACACACACACACACACACACACACACACACACACACACACACACATATCTGAGCTTCAGCACAGTCCCAGATCCAAGATGGTTGGCAGTAAGGCTGGAAAGGACTCCAGAAAGGCCAAGACAAAAGGCAGTTTCCCACTCACTCACAGCAAGCCAGCTTGCAGTTTCCTGTGGGCTATATTCATGGACACCTGAAATCTAGGACAACCAGGCATGAAAATAGATTTTTAAAATACATACATACTCTGATTTTAAAGACATACTCTGATTATGGTTCCTCCTCCCCCAACTTCTCATAGACCCTCCCCACCCACCCAAATAAACTCCTTTTTCTTCTCTCATTTAAATACAGACATCTGAAAAAAATATTACAGTAAAATTAAGTAAAATTAAAACAAACAAACCAGAATTGGACAAAAGAAACAGACCAACAGAATAAAAGAGACAAAAAAAAATATGAAAGAGACAAAAAAAATCAGAAAAGATATATAGACACTGAGACACAGATTTGCACAGAAGAAAAACTCATTAAAAATTGGAAACTACGGGAGGCCTCCCCTTTTCTAAAGAGAAAGGGAGGAGGAATAGATAGGTGGGACAGGAGGTGGTGGGAGAACTGGGAGGAGGAGGGAGGGGAAAGTGCCATCTGGATATAAAGTAAATAAATTAATTAATGAATTTTTGAAAAGCAAAATATCTGTAAGGTTAAAAACGAAAATCCCAAACAAAGCATTGTGAGACAGAACCCCCCTCCCAAAAATAGATTTTGTTTTGTGTTGGTCATCTATTGCTGGGCATAGGGCTTCCCTTCAGTGCGGCTTTTATATCCAGTGAGACTCTGTTGGAGAAACGAATTTTTCCTTTGCCAGTGGTTATTAATTGGAGATAGCTTCTGGGTTAGGGATGGGGACTTGTATCCACTTCCTCTCTCAATGCTGGGACTCCACCTGGCTTAGGCCTGTGCACGCTGCCACAGTCTCTGTGGGTGACTTCAAATATGCACGAGTCCTGTTGTGTCTAGAAGGCCTCGTTTCCTTGGTTACCTCCATCCTTATAATCTTTCACCCTCCTCTTCCACAGAGTTCCCTGAGCCCTGGCGGGGAGGCATTTGATGGAGACATCCCATTTAGAACTGAGTGTTTCAAGGTCTCCCAGTCTTTGCATCTTGTCCAACTGTGGGTCTCTATATTATCATTCTACCAGAGAAGGAAGCTTCTGTGATGATGACTGGATGGGACACTGATTTCATGGATATAGCAGGAGTTACCAGCACAAAATGACTTGTTAGGACTCATTTATTGCCAAGTTCCTTTAGCAGAACAATAGTCCTTAGTTTTCCCCTATGTCCCTAGGTTATGTAGTCTCAGGTTCTTGTCTCCGCAAGCAGTGATGGAGATCCATTCCATCCCCTGGAGTGGGCTTTAATTCCGAGTAGATAATGGCTGGTTACTCCCACCAGCTTTGTGCTACTGTTGCACTAGCATGTCTTGCTGGTAGGTCACTCGTTTAAATCATGGAGTCTATAGCCGGGTTAATGCTTTCCTTTCTCCTCTAGCAGGATGAAAAGCACTTTGCAGTACCATGAACACTAGTCAGCAGGGGTGAAGGCTCTAGTTAGGCACTAACTCAACTTCTCCATCTTCAGTGAGTGAAAGTGTTGCCTTCAGTAATAGGGCCTCACCGTCAGATTGCAGGATGCAACCAATAGCCTTGGCAGTAGACCGTGTGTTTAGGGGATTTCCATAGTGCCCTTTTTGGCCAACAGCTCATTAGATGTTACCCATTCCTGCCACTGGATGTTTTATTTGCTGATGAGAGATGCTCAGTTGGGCTCTGTCTCTCATTATTGAGCAGTTCCATTTACATCCTCGTGTGTGTGTGTGTGTGTGTGTGTGTGTGTGTGTGTGTGTGTGTGTGTGTGTGTGTGTGTGTGTGTGGTCTTCCATATTAGGTTTCCATATGACCCCTCAAATGGCCTTTAGTTTTAGCTGTTCCTTCCCATATTCCCTCCCTCACCCTCTTCCTCCTCCTCCTCCTCCTCCTCCTCCTCCTCCCTGTTTGATTCTCTCATTCCAGCTCCGCCCCCAGCTATCCATTCTGTTTTTCCTTCCTAGGATGATCTAATCCTCCTGACTGGTCCCTTACTAAATACCTAACCTCTGTGGTTATATGGATTGTAGCGTGCTTAGGAAAGGTTGAACAGCACACATCCACTAAGCAAGTACTGGTACCAGATGTTGCCATATCTACTTTGTCTGATATTGCTATAGTCACTGCAGCTCTTTTCAACAGTGCTCATGTTGTGTCCATATTTATATTGTTTTACTTTCAACCCATTTGTGTTTGGGTCTAAAGGGTCTGCTGTAGCACAGAGAGATGCATTATGTTTCTCATTATGAAAACCTGGAGAACAAGATGTACATAGGATCTGAGAGGAGCCATGACAAGTCTTAAAAAGCTAGAAGGTTCTACATATGCATACGGTGGAAGCATGATGAAGGCTTGCATCACAAAGACCTGATGCTAGACCTGTGTTCCTGCCATTTATTTTCTATATCTGTGTAGTTAAACAGTTGCCTTTGATTCTTTAAAAAATGGTAAAATAACACTCATGGATAAGAAAGAAGTGAGACTTTTTTTCTCAGACAAGGTCTCTCTATGTAGCCCAGGTTGGCCTTGAACTCAATATCATTTGTCCTCTACCTCATGAGTTCTGGGATTACAGACATGTACCATCATATGAAGCTAGGAGAGAATTGTTTCTTTATACTTTCTCCTCTATATGAACAATTATTTAAATTATTTTTATTGGCAATCCTGGCAATATCTGGGAAGGAAACAATGAACATTTTATTCCATTGAATTTTACTAATAGTTATAGTGATATGACAACTTTTCAAATGTACTTTATGATAATCTGTGTGAGTTGGAAACAGAAACTGTGTCTAATGTGGACCCAGATTCTTCGGAATCCTTCTGATCTACACTGTTGAAGCAGCTCATTGAAGGCTGACTAGCAAAATGGAATTCTTTAAATTGACTTCCATGTACAACACAGTGTTTATCATGAAAGGATAACTAACAAACACATGGTTATCTGAAGCAGGAGACAGGACCTACACTTTAATTCAGACATTCTTGAATTTCAGACCAGCATGACTGACAAGTGGGAGCCCTTCTCAGAAAAACAAAACAAATCATGCTAATTTGATACTTGTGCATGCATTAATAAAACATTGCAGTGGATACAACAGTTGTGTCTAAGGCTTTACATCTTAGAATAGTAGAAGCTTATATTGCTTAAGGAGTGATTTTTTTTTCACTGACATCATTTAGAATTACCACCGTGGGGTAAGCAATAGTAAAACCAAGGCAGACTTGTTTGCCAGTAGGGTTTGAGCACGGGACACTGGGCATGAAGGCCTACCCAAGACCTAATTATTCTCTTTAAAATTTGCACAGACAATGCACACTTTCCTGTTCTCCTCTAGGGCAGACGATGCCTACACATGGGCCCTTGATATACTGTAAGAAGAAGCATGGGATGTGCTGAGGCAGTGTTTTCAGGCAAAAGCAAAGGAAAGAAAAGGGAGAAGGCAGGAGGAAGTTGACTGAAGAGGTGACTTCAACTAGAGACAAACTTCATCTGGATCCATTCAGCAGCTCTGCAGAGGCAGGGGAAGGGAGGACATAACCTCTAAGGCCCTCACCTTCACCTGATAGCAATCCTCTAGAGGTCCGATTCGTTCGTTCGTTCGTTCATTCATTCATTCATTCATTCATTCATTCATTCATTCATTCATAGATAGGATCTCATGTAGCCCAGTCAGACCTCAAACTCCCTAAGTAACCAAGCATGACCTTGGACACCTGATCCTCCTGCCTCTGCTGGAGAGGTGGGATCACAGGTGTGTGCTGTCACACCAGCTTTGGGTGGTGCTGAAGCTTGAGTCCAAGGCTTTGTGCGAGTTACATAAGCCCTTTACCAACTATACCACGGTGCCAGCTCTGGAGATGAGTTTTTACGTCAATAGTCGCAGTGCCAAAGGATGAGAATGTGTGTGTGCGTGTGCGTGTGTGTGTGTGTGTGTGTGTGTGTGTGTGCGCGCGCGCGCGCACACGCGCGCGTGCATATGCTCAAAAGATGTGAGTTAAAGAAATAGAAAAACTATAAATTTGGAGAGTCAGAATGTCGAATGAGGGCTTTGAGAGACAGTTTCTAATTTATTAAAGCTCATGTGGACTATCTCTAATATTATGTATGACCTTTACATAAAAATTCTTTGAAGTATTTGATAATGCCAAAGATTATATAATGAACTAGAAGTCCTCATACTTCTATTAGTCTTTGCTACAAGCTAGTGGAAACATTTTGAAGAGTACTTAGAAAATATTTGATGTGTGACTGACTTTTCCTGGGAAGGTGTGAAGTAATGTCTACTCACTCTGGGTAGGACATTGGAAATGGAGCAGGAACATGGTTCTCCCCATGTGCGCTTACAGGAGCCTGGGAGAGAGGTTGTCATAGGAGAAGGGGTGACTCAAAGGCAGCTGCAGCCCCCCAAACCAACCCTAACATGGGTGACAACAATGCACAAAACTGCACCTCTGCAGCACCCTGCACCGTCACTGCTCTACTCTGCTCTAGAAATTGCTTGTTGCTAAGGGACCCATGACCATGCAGTGAGAGAGACCTTATCAATCTTGTAAGCTTCAGAGCTTCTTATGTTCTCTAAAGGTTTGTGGAGTTTCCTAAGGCACCTCCCACCTCTCCCTCCTGAAGGGAATGTTTCAATTCAGAAGAAATGGGTACAAAACATTCAGTGAAATTGAAAATACCTATAACTCCAAGACCTAGTACAGCCAATCCTAGGTATATCTCAGAAAGTAAATCTGTGGACAAAATGTTTATATGTGCAAAATTTTTCATTGCCACGGCATTATTTTTAAGTGGAAATTTTAAATAATCCATCTGTTCATCAGTATAGAAAATAAGTTGCAATATAGCTATACAATGGAATATCGACACCACGTTTTTAATGGTGAAACTGGATTTTTCTGAGTGGAAGGGAAAAACTGGAGAAAATGCTCAATATAACCATAAGACCATAACTGAGCCATAGTGCAAGGCTAGCTGTCTATAACTATAGAATCCACAGTGAAATCATCATGACCTCCCCAAAAGGTTACCTCCAGTCATAATCAAAATGCTAAAGGTAAGTAATGCATTGCTGACTGAAATTAAACCAGTCAGCTAGAATGAGAGTGCCTGGTCCCACTTGCCCTGAGGAATGTTGCTGTATAATATGTAAGAGGAATATAGGTCAAAATACATCCTCTTCTATGCCTTATAAAGCATGCTGGGCTGGTTATGGAATGCTTCTGACCACTTTGTCTTCCAAGCCTCCTGGTTCAGGAACTGGTCTTTTGTATGCACAATAAACATTTACATATGGTAATCTAATCTAATACTTTTGACAAATACAAAGTGAACAAAGCCAGTGTGATAGTATGGGGATATCCTGTTAATATTTATGCAAACATAATCAGACCTCCTAAATGCTATTACTTGATATAGCGATAGAAAAATGTTCCTAGTCCATCTGCCAAGAAAATATTTACTAAACAACTATCAAGGTAATACGTTGGTGAAGGGGGAAAATGGGAATAATGCAAAAAATAGCTAAGGAAAATATGGGAAATATTTGTTAAATGTGGGCAACTGGCCCTAGACAGTATATTAGTCCCTATCACTGTGTTAACGCATTTCTCAGTTTAACAGCTATTGCTTGTATACAGCATGTTACTACTGCCAATTCCAAGGCCACTGCATGTCATAGTGGCACTTATTACACATACGTTTTCACTCATTTCGTGGACAAGGTAATGCTCAGAGGGCTTTAGCTGTGTCTTCAGGATGCTCATGATCACTGAGTGATACTGGGGTTGGTTCTTGTGCTTCCATTTGCAGTGAGAAAAAAATCAGCCCAGAAGTCACTCACATGGCCAAAAGGCATCATATCACAAGGGGCACATGAGGAAAGGGCTTCCCAATGCTCAGATCCTTTCAGATGACAAGATCCAGGAAGGATCCAGCAAGTGATCTTTGCTCTCCTACTGACCCAAAGCACCCTGCCAGTAGGAGCACCATGCTGACTGTGGCCATTTGTCCATTTGTATATGCTTGGCCCATAGGGTGTGGTATTGTTAGGCAATGTGGCCTTGTTGGAGGAAGTGTGTCACTGTGGGGGTGGTGTAGGCATAAAGTTTTTGCAGTCTAATTTTAGTAAGGATTGGATAGCAGTTCAGTCCTGTAGCAAACACCAAATACGATTCAGCAGCTGCAGACCAGTCCTCTGGGCAGGCAGACACCAGGCATGAACTGACAGTGACAGTCCAGGTTTTTCAGCAACCAGACACCAGGTAGCTATAGTTTAATCCTGAAGAAACTGCTAGGCTCACCAACCAGCCTAAGGCAGGGCTGCTGAGACAGCAAGCTGTTGTAGGAACTTAAAGAGCAGTTAGTTCTTGGGCAAGTTTCTCTCAATGGCTGTGTTCCCACAAGTTGAGCTCAACAAATGCAAACCAATACATACCTCTATGTGAGGTGAATCAATGCATGCCTCTTTAGCAAACAATAGCAAGGCAGGGCAAACTAAACCAATGCTCAGTGCTTGTCCCCCACTGTATGTGGGGTCATAATTATACTCCTTCATCACAGGTCCTTCCATGTGTTTGCCATATCAAACATCCTTTTGCCTGTATCTGCTTCAGGAAAAATTCTTTCCCATGTCTGCTTTAGCAAAACATCCTTTCACCTGTGTGCCCCAGAAACACATCAGTTGACAGAACTAACTTTCCAAAGAACTAGAAGTGTCCATTTCAAGGTGGGCTTTGAGGTCTCATATTATGCTCAAGTCTTGTCACAGTCTCTCCTGGTTGCAGTCAGATCAAGATGAAGAACTCTCAGCTTCTTCTCCAGCACCATGTTTGCCTGGATGCTGTTATGCTTTCTGCCTTGATGATAATGGACTGAACCTCTGAACCTGTAAGCCAGCCTCAACTAAATGTTGTCCTGTATAACAGTTTTCTTGGTCATGGTATTTCTCCACCGCAATGGAAACCCTAAGACATTGACCAAGAACTCATTTCAACGGCCAGTGCAAAGCACCTTGTGGTAAACACAGGAGGCAGAAAGCTAAGGCCTGGGCCTTTTTTCATACACCCACAAGATTTCATCCCAACAATAAATCCCAGGCCTCTCAGAAGGCCAGTTCCCTCTCAATCCCACCCAGCAGAGTCCCATGCCACAACAGTGAAACAGGCCCCATTCTACACCCAGGATTCACTGTGGCTTGAACTCACTGTCCTTTCTCAAGGGAGCCAGAGGCTTGTTGCTGTGGATACATGGAGCACACATATACTCCCACCTCCTGAGGGACTGCCACCTACTCCAATCCAACAGGTGGGTAAATCTGGCAGGATACCCACGGAGACACCACACCCACTCTACTCTTGCCCTTCACGAAAGGCCATAGTATGCAGAGAAGGATGAGTAAAGGCTGGCCTAAATCTAATGCTACACCCATATTTGAGCCTCTGTCACTTCCTCAACACCTCTCCACACACACCACATCAAAGGTTTTGTCTGATTCCCAGTTAGGGTAGGGCTTCCTCATCAGTATCAACCAGCCCAGTGCTATATGCCAAGTGTTGGCACATTATAATAGGGAGGAAGGGTGGGACAAACTGCCCCAAAGATCACAGTTCCTGCCTGTATGGAACTACCAGAATAACGGGGGAAGCAGAGCCAGCTGCACACATCGAATTGCAAACCCAGACAGGTTGGACCAGGTCCCAGAGGAGATGGAGGTAGGGGAAGCAAGACTCGGAAGGGGGTATATCTTTTGAGCAACAGATCACCCAAGAAAGTGGTTCCCTTACTCCCCACTTACCTCATTAGCACACCCAACACATCAAAATGTCTAGGCCAGAGACTAGGACACTGTGACTTTGGTTAGAGGACACAGATAAATAGTGTTTACAGTACCAGAAAGTCCTATGTAGACTGTTGGGAGAGGAAAATTAATCATACTTGCTACATCATACTTGCTATAATACTGACCTGCTAAGTAGGCTCTGCCCACTGTTGTAATAGTGGCACAACAGTATGAGAGTAACCAAATGCTTTGATATTAAACTGGAGTCCCATACATATCCAGTACTATAAACCTGTGCAATAATCTATACAACTGGAGAAGTCCGGACTCAAGTCTTACCATTGCTTCCCTAAATGGAAACTTTGTCAAATTTCCATCTAAATATTTATATTTATACCCATAACTAGTGCCATTCTCCTCCCAGGCTATTGTATAACAGTTTCCTCCAAGGCTGAAACATTCCAATTTGTAGGGTAAACAACTCAATATAGCTTCAGGAAGTCCCTGAAACTGAGTAGATTCTCTTGTACCTTCCCGGCCAGAGTAAGCAATAAAAGCAGAGTGTCTCCTTCAGATGGTAAGAAGCTGAGCTGCAAAGAAAACTCTCAGAGGATCTCTGCTGCTAAGACTCAGACAAGCTGAGTTGCAAAGGAGATTCTTGAAGGCAAAAAGATGCAAAGAAGACTCTGAGACCAGAACAGCTGTCTGGAAGCAGAAGCCAGCTGAGCTGCCTGGAAGAAGTTTAGACCAACTGAGCCACCTGGAAAGGACAACCTGTTGAGTAGCTTGCAGACTAGGCAGTATGCTCCAGGTTCCCAGCTTTGGGAGGTTTCACCTACACTGGGATGGACTTTGGTGTTGCAACTGTCTTTGAGTCATTTATGTTCCCTGTAAGTCACCCCTCAACCATCTTCCTGTAAGGAAACACAATAAAAGGCAAGGGCAGAGAATCTACTTTTAAAGAAGGTGACATTTAATAGAGATGTAGCTTTGGACAAAGTAATGTGAATAAGTGACAACTGAATGATGAGCCTGAAATGTGACATCTACAACATGTACACACACACATCCACACCACCACCACCACCACCACCACAGAACACCATGGAAGAGGAAGAGGAAGAGGAAGCAAATGAGCTGAAGGAGTGCCATGAAATTCCACCACTCAGATATTACATAGCTATTGCTATCGTGGGCACACAGCAGCAATGTATACCTTCAGAAGATTGGGCCCTTCAGCATTCCACCATGGACAAAGAAAATGCCCATGAAGCCCCACTCCTTCCTGAGTACCTATTAACTGCCAAGAGTTGCTGTGAGATGGGGTATCATTTTCTTCAATGGTACATTCATTGGGAGACCAGTTGAGAAATAGAAGGGATTCAGAGAGCAAAAAGGGTAACAGAGGGTAGGTGGTTAATAGAACCAAAATAAATGGTGTGCACGTACAAAACTGTCAAAAATGCAATGACAAATATAATTTTCCTTATTATAGATGGGAAGCATTAGACTTTGTCTTAGAGTTTCTACTTCTGTGATCAAACCCCATGGTCAAAAGCAATTTAGGGAGGAAAGGGGTTATTTGGTGATCAAGTTACAGTTCTCAAGCGATGCCAAGGCAGGAAAGAACCTGGAAACTGAAACTGAAACAGGGGCCATGGAGGGGAACTGCTTAATGGCTTGCTTTCCCTGGCTTGCTTAGCCTACTCTCTTATAGAACCTACGACTACCTGCCCAGAGGTGGTACCACCCCTACTGGCTTAGACCCTCCACCAACCGAGAAAATACCCTAGAAACTTACCTGCAGGTAATCTGATGGAGGCATTTTTTCTCAGCTGAGATTTCCTCCTCTCAGATAACTTTGTCTTGTGTTGTTGATCAAAAACCAACCAGCACCAATGTTCATCAGTTTGCCCTAGTAGTGGTTCTCAACCTTCCTAATGCTGCAGTCCTATAATATAGTTCCTCACGCTGTGGTGGCCCTCAGCCATAAAATTATTTTCATTGATATGTCATGACTAATTTTGCCACTGTTATGAATCATATTACAAACATTTTATATGCAGCATATCTGATTGGGACCCCGAAATGGTTGTGCCCCATGGGTTGAGAACCGCTGCTCTAGAGTAATAGAACTGATAGAATGAATGTACATTTGAAAATGATAAAGACGGGTTGAAGTTTCAGCTACATCACTCCCTAGCTGTTGTATTTGTAAGAAAGCCATATGACCTTGTAGAGCTTTACTTATAAGACGTAAAGATGGAGTGGGTGAAAGGGACTTAAATAAGTATTCAGTGCTCTATGGATACCCTTTTAGTTGGCGTTCTCAGGCCATTCATTCCCTCATTCCTTCACTAGTTCATTGGACCATCCATGTACTCAGAGTCAGCTTGGTGCCAAACATTGCAATGAGCACATTCATTTAGAAAAGGATCGTTGGGGTTGGGGATTTAGCTCAGTGGTAGAGCGCTTGCCTAGGAAGCGCAAGGCCCTGGGTTCAGTCCCCAGCCCCGAAAAAAAGAAAAAGAAAGAAAAAAAAAAGACTCTCAGCCCTCACAGGACTCACAGACCCACAAAGAACTTCCAATTCAGTGTAATGCATTTTATAATAAGTTATTCCCATGATGAAATAGATTCATGAAGTATGTTCAAAACAAAGGCTTCACAGGAGGATGGGGGAAGTGATACTTCAGATACTTCAGATACGACTTCATGGAAACGTGCTCGTCATTTCTAAGAGAGAATGCATCCAGGCAGAAATAAAAATATGCACAAAGGCATTTGCTGGTCTGTTAGGCAAGTAAAGATGCTAGAATATTGTCTGTATTAATTAGTTAGGATGCTGCATTCAACAGCAAGTGAGTGCATGCCCAACTAAAGGACTCTTGAATAATAATTGACGCATTGTATCACACAGCAAAGGAAGTCCAAAGGAAAGTGGTCCTCAGACAGTTTCAGCGGCTCAGTAATGGCACCGAAGGCCTGGGGACTTCTTGTTTTATGTTTCTCAGCTTTATACTGCTGTGATGATGGATCTGAGAAAATCAACTTTTAAAGAAAGAGAGATGGATTGTGGTCCGTAGTTTCAGTTCACATTTGACTGTGGAGCGCTCTAACGGAGCCAAGGTACTCAGTGCATGACAGCCTGGAAGTGGGAAGGGAGGATGGGAAGTAAGAGGAGGGGAAAGGGGATGGAGAGAGGGAAGTAGAAAGCATATTCTTTAAAGTTCAAAGGCTGGGCTAGGTAGCAAGTTCCAAGCCAGCCTGATCTATGTAGTAAGACTTTAAAATAGAACAAAAGGCAACCCAAAAGAAAGCACAGGTCTGGAGAGATGGCTCAGTGGTTAAGAGCACTGTCTGCTCTTCCAGAGGTCCTGAGTTCAATTCCCAGCAACCACGTGGTAGCTCATAATCATCTGTAATGGGATCGGATGCTATCTTCTGGCCTGCAGATATACATACAGATTGAGCACTCTTAAAATAAATAAATTATCTTTTAAAAACCCAAAGCAAACAAACTAAATATTTAATTGAAGGGCACATCTCTGAGGACCTACATCCTTCAGCTGGACCCCACTTCCTAAAGTTTTCCATGGCCCTATGAGCTATGAATTCATAGATGGATTAACCCATTTATGTACCTGGAGCCCCCATGAGCCAATCGTCTCGCTGCTGCCCCATGTCTGAATTCTGCTGCCTTGAGAACCCAATGTTCAACACATAGCTTCGAGACCAGTTTAGAACCCAGCAGTGTCTTTCTGCTCCGTTAGCCATGATTTGTCAATAGTATTGCTCTTCTTGCTTGCATCGTAGTTATGGAAGCACTTGAGGTGCAACTACCATGAGGGACTAAGAGGAAGAGCACTCCGGTCTATAGTAGGGAGGCAGGCGAGTTGGCTTGTGAGCTTCCAGGGACTCTCCTGTCTCTGCCTTCCATTCCCATATTGTGTCACATTTTACATAGTTTCTGGGAATTGGAACTCAGGTCCTTTTTTCCATGGTAAGCACTTTACCCATTGAGTCGCCTCTCTAGCCCTGGCTTATTTTCTTTATGCTTCCACATGAAGTCTTTGTCCTGGGTGCGTGGGAAAGCTACGAGCCCCCATCCTACCTCCGCCTGTCATAGTGCAGCTTGGCATCCTCTGTGGACCTCAAGAAAACCCAATGAACTCATTTACTCTGTGTCAATATATGCTCATCTTTGATGCCAAAAGCCTTTATCTTCCAGATAGTCCAGCCTCACTGAAGAATCTCAAATTAGGGATTACAGTAGGATCTACATTTGATGATAATAGCACATTTTCATTGGTGTTTTCCCAATTTACAGAAAGCACTTCATACCTATTAACTTGTTTATTCTCATTATTGAGAACAGCTGAAGGTCACTAAGACCTGTGTCAGACTGAAGATGGGGTGTGTGTATATTTTAAAATTATATGTGAGTTTGCATTTAATTTAAACATCTCCCTTGCCAAATGGTGACGTGCAAGTTGAGCTGAATTTTTAGACTTCTCTTCTTATTGCAAAGGTGGAAATGAATTAATAAGTCCAACACTCTCCTTTCCTTAACTCCCCGCACCCCACACCCCACACCCCACACCCCACACCCACACCCCACACCCTGTCCCACCAATTTAGCTGCTCAGACTGTGCGACAGAGCCCTTTCCATCTGTGTGGTGCTTTACAGAGCATGCTGCTTCTCATATCCTTCTTTTTATTGACATGTTTTTAATTGCATTTTTATTTACATGTTAAATATTAGCCCATTTCCTGGTTTCCCGGCCATAAACTTGCTATCCCACCCCCTGCTTCTATGAGGGTGCTCCCTCACCCACCCACCCCACTCCCTCCCACCTCCCTGCCCTGGCATTTCCCTACACTGGGGCATCGAACCTTCACAGGACCAAGGGCCTCTCCTTCCATTGATGCCCGACAAGGTCATCCTCTGCTACATATGTGAATGGAGCCATAAGTCCATTCCTGTGTTCTCTTAGGATGATGGTTTCATCTCTGGGGGGTCTGGTTGGTTGATATTGTTCTCACGTCCTTCTTATCGTTTACTTTTATAAATAACTCCAGGGCGGAGTTCTCAACCTTCCTAATGCTGCGACCCTTTAACACAGTTCCTCATGTTGTGGTGACCCCAACCACAAAATTATTTTTGTTGCTACTTCATAGGTGTAATTTTGCTCCGGTTAGGAATTTCAATGTTTTCCGATGGCCTTAGAAGACCCCTATGAAAGGGTCATTTGATCCTCACAGGGGTCACAACCCACAGATTGAGAACTGCTGCTGTTGGGAGTGGGAAAGACAGAGACTTCGTCTAGCTCTATTGGGGGGGGCTGTGTTTGGAATGTAAGGCACAGAGTGATGCAGAGCTTTGTCAAAGATCACTGTGAGGGTTGAGTTCCTATAACTCCATGAAAACCAGCCACTCTGCCCATTGCCTGGTGTTGCCACTAGGGGTCAGCACAAGAGTGGGATTCAGGGAGAGGAAGTACAAAGGCAAATTGGAGCCCTGTTCCTAATGGCTTGCAGGAAGAGGATGTTGCATGTAGTGGCAACCACTTGGCACATACCCTGTACCCTGGGTTTGCTATGAGATGCTGGAACACAGAGAGTCTGGTGGGGCTGGTGAAAAGTGTGATGGAGGTGAAAGAGACGGCTAGATGCCATGAATGGATGCCTGAGCTTCCTGGGGCTCTAGCTCTAGCCCTGGGGCCTTAATGTCTATGTCTTCAGACAGACATCTGTTGCCTTTCGTTTCCTTTAGTGCTACTCGGGCCTTGTTAAATCAGCGCAGTGGCTTGGAGCCACAACAGCTTATTAGGATTCTATGAGAAGCTTCCTTCCAAACACTGCTGCACAGACGTCACTCCCAGTCTCAGGAGGCAGGACCTGAGGAGGTGGAATCACAGATGTGTCTTTGCATACGGTTCTGGTTCCTAGGGCTTTCTGCTGAACTCGGGTGTTTTATAAACGGCTAGGCTGGGCCATCACTGGGGCCCTTCCCTGCTTCTCCATGAGCAATACTAAGAAAGGAAGCTGAGGAGCAACCCTAGTTGCCTCTAAGATCTTTCCTACTCTCTTCCCAGGAGTGGCTTGAGGCTATCTAGGGACCCTCTCAGGCCTGGCTTTCCTGGGTGGAAGGTATGGGACTCCGGAAGTGCCTCTTCTGCACACTCAGGCCTCTGGCATCTGCTTTGCCGTCTTCCTCAGGAAGTGTCCTTTGTGTAAAGGGGAACTCCCTAGCAGAGCTAGCAGAGGCAGGGGCTGGGAGAAGAGGGGTCTCTGTAGAGACAAAACCACAAAAGGCAGGGCTGGAGGGACTGCTCAGCAGTTAAGAGCACATACTGCTCTTCCAGAGGACCAGGACTTCTGTTTCTACCCCCCACATAGGTCAGTACACATCAGCTGTTAACTCCGGCTCCAGAGGCGTCCTACACCTCCGATTTCTCTGAGCACTCACACTCTCGGTGCACAGCTCCCCAACTGTTGCACACAACCATCCATAATTAAAAAGGGGATTTTTTTTTTACAAAGCTAAAGGCAAAGGAGGACTTTTTGGGAACTAGAGCTAGAAATAAGACTCATTCTTTCCAACTTTCAGTCTTCAGCACTTGATATTCCAGTTTCAACTACAGCAAGGAGAGGCAGGGGCCATTTCCCCCAGAGTGCTAGACTCTGCTTTCCTAAGGACACTGTCACTGAAACCTAGGGGGGAGATTGGTATTTACTACTTTAGATAACACTGGACCCCATGTCACTCTTTGTCCTGGTTCTCTCTTGTTGTAGTAATCTCAGTTCCTCTGGAATCAGAGTTTAACATTCCATCACTGATTGTACAATAGGTGTCCAGGATACTAGAAGGGACATTTGATATAGTGAACAGGATCTGTATCAACAAACCAATTGCCATGTCCCGAGTCTTAAATTGGCTCAGAGGAATGTTCTTAGCCACAAGCTGTGTCCTCGGGCCTGGCTAAGCCATTCAGTGACCTAGGAGACTGAAGAATGTATGGATCGTGACCAGCTTATCCCCACTATTGGAGACACTCCAGTTAACTGAAAAGGAGCTAGCAGGGGTAGCTGGGGGCTTGAAAAATGATGAGTGTTAGTTGTATATATTAATATTCAGTGTGGTGTTTACATGCATGCATACAATGTACACCGATTAAATCCAGCCTCCCTTTGTCCTCCCTCTTTCTCTTCCTAATCTGAATAATCTCCATTCTACTTTCAAGTCAATAGTTTTTAGCTTGTATATAAAAGTGGAACATTTACTACCAATCTTTTTTGTGTTGAGCTTATTTCATTAACATTATACTTTCCATTTCCTCTCAGTTTGCTGCAAATGACAAAATTCCATTATTTTTGTGGCTGAATAGTATTCTATTGTATACAGGTATCACATTTTCTTCATTCATGCATCCTTTGATAGACACTGAGATTGCTTCCATATTTCAGATATCTTCAGTGAAGACAGAGTGCAAACATCTATCTGACATATCAGTTTTGTTTCTTTTGGAGAGTTCTCTAGTAATGGCCTCTCTGAATCATCTGGCAGGCTTTATTTAAAGGTTTCTTTTATGGTTGTTTATGTGTATATGTGTATGTTTATGAGTGTGTGTTTGTGTGCATATACGTGCATGTGTGCATGTGTATGCCAGTAGTCATGGAGGTCAGAAGACATTGGATCTCTTAGAGTCGGTGCTACAAGATTTCTAAGAGGCCAAACATGGGTGCCGGGATCTGAACTGAGTCTCCCGAAAGAGCAGTGAGAACTCTGTTAGTCACTTTCCCATTGATGTGATAAATGCACTATGACCAAAAAAAGCGACTTATGGAAGAGAGAGATTATTTGGGCTTCTGGATCGTGAGGGTTAAGAGTCCATCATGGCAGGGAAACATAGCTTCAAGAGGCAAGCATAGCTACAGGATCTGGAAGCTGGGGGCTCACACCTTCAAACCCGAGCGTGAAGCAGAAAGCAACCAGAAGCAGGGTGGTAAGACACTGAAAGTCGGCCCTCGGTAACATACTTCCTCCAGAAAGACTGCACCTCCCAAAGACTCTACAGCCTCCCCAAACAGCACCGCCAACCGGGGACCAAGAGTTGAAGTACCTGAAATTATGAGGACATTTCTCATTCAAACTACTCCACACTCTTAACTAATGGGCTTTCTTTCCAGGCCCAGTAGTCTCTCTCTCTCTCTCTCTCTCTCTCTCTCTCTCTCTCTCTCTCTCTCTCTCTCTCTCTCTCTGTGTGTGTGTGTGTGTACTTCTGTGTGTGTCTAGAAGACATTGCTATCTTCTATTGGTTTCCTCTTTATTTTGAGACAAGGTCTCTCACTGAATCTAGAGCTCACCGATTGGCTACAATTGCTGGCTACTGACCCTCTGGGATCCTCTATTTTCACCTCCTGGTGCTGTAATTCTGGGTGTGTGGGGGTGCTGGGGATCCAAACTGTGGCCCTACTGCTTTAAAAGAAAGCACTTTACCCAGCGAACAATCTCTCCATTTCTATTTTGAAGACCTTTCATACTGTCTTCCATAACGACGGTAGTAATATAATTTTCACTACTGATATATGAGTTCCTTTTTCGACACTTCTTGCCAGCATTTTTTGAAGATGGGGTAGATATTCTAACTGTGGTGAGAGCAAAAAAGCTGAAGAAGCTTTCAACTGAGCAAATGGATACAGCCTAAAAAGAACGGTGAAAATAATTGCTAGCTCTTCGTCTGCTAATATCACTGTTATCCAGCAGATATGAAGAACTAAAAACCCTAAAAACAACCACATCTGTGAATCATTAAGTCTTCCAAAAAGTGGCAAATGATCTGAATAGGGACCTTTCAAAGGAAGAACTACAAGGGGCTGTTGTTTTCCATTTCTCTTTGAAAAGAACGTCCTTGCATAGGGAACTGAGCATGAAGGCTGCTTGTGTGGACTCAGAAGCCAGCCGACCAGGATTAGAAGCGACCGCGTGCATTTGGTGCCTCCTTGGAACTCTTGGAACCCCCTTAGCGTTCTCATCCTATGTAATCCACAGATTGGTGTGAGAGTTAAAATGCGTAAGGCAGTGCCAAGTGCACTGTAAGGACGAGTGTAGCCACAACTCTGCCTGTCCTTAGCAGTCTTTTTGCCATCCTTATTGGTACTATTCTTGTTGTTGTTGTTTGTTGTTGTTTTTATTATTCTACTTATCCCAGGAATTTTACTTTCCCAAACTCTATGCATCCTTGCTATTTAGGGCAGTAGTGGTACAGACACCTAAAAGTGCCTTATCCTTAGTCTCATAGTCTGGCACGGAAGGACGGACACACCTCTCAATGTGGGACTTGCTTTCATGAAGCTCAAGGAAGCCTTATTTCCACCTTGGAAGGATCTGAGTCATCTGTGTGAGCTGATCTGTGTCAATCACTGGGAGGCAGGCATCCCCGGCTGGACTTGATTCTATGGAATGCCTCACATCTGTCCCTCTAGGGCCCTCAGTCACTGCTGCCCCCCTCCACCCAACCCCAGCTGAAACTGCTGAGATAGCTGTGTTTCTGAGGAGCTCTCACGTTTAGGGATGGAGCTGAAAGCCTCCGGGGGAGTTAGAATAGGTTGGTTTAAGGTAGCAGAAACACTTGATCCTTTGGGGCCTTTTATCTCCTGTTCTGCCTCTACCTTTCAGTATATGGGGCTCTTTAACAGCTGAGAGAAAAGCTGCTGGAGTTGGAAGTGCTGGTCAGCATCCAACTGTGGCAGAGGGCAGGAACCCTTGATTAAGAAGAAATCATCCCAAGGAAAGGGACATTTTGCCGGAAGGAAATGATTGGCTGCTTCCCAGCTGCCTGAACTCACCATGCTGGAATATTTAATATGGTGGCTTCTGGAGTCTGGGAGAGAAATAAAAGGGAGTTCCAAAGTTATTGGTGAAAACGGGTGAGGCTTGCTAATGAGTAAACTCAGGGGTCAGAGGGGATTTGCCAACCTAATTGCATAAAGGTGTAGTCTGCGTCTTATGCGGTCAAGTCTCATGTTGGTCACAAAGGACATTTGAACTAGGAGAGCTCTTAGGGTCAACTGGCTGTCTCCTTTGTGAACTCATCTATTTATCAGAATCTCCCGAGTTAAGCTCTGCTCCTGAAGGTTTCCATTAGACATAGATGGGGAGTGACTTAGGTGCCCGTATTAGTAAATTGATTTGCTCCAAGAGCCTACCTAACAAAACCAACTTCAGTGCGGGGGAAGGTGTATCATGGCTTACAGGTCTAGAAGACCTAGTGCCAGGGAAGGTGTGAGGAAACACCTAATCAGATGCCAATCCACTTAGGGAGCAAACACGGATGCATAATGCGTGCACCATGCTCGCTTTCCTAATTTTATTCAGTTTATGACCACAGTCCATGGAATGGTGCTGGCCACTTTTACAGTGGGGCTTCCCCCTCCACCTAATTCAGAAATGTCCTCACAGACATGTTGAGAGGCATTATCTCTCTCTTCTGTAGCTCTATATTCTGTCAAGGTGACAATATTAACTATCAGAGCTTGACACCCTCACTTATCATTTATAATCCATAACTTTCCACCCCCTTCCCTCCATAGGCCCTTGTCTATCTCACAATGGAAAATATAATCAGTCCGACTTCAGGAGTCCCTATAGTCTTTACACTTCCCATACTGTTAAAAAAGCCCAATTCTCAGCTGAGACTCAAGGCCACTTCTTAACTGTGAGAACCTATGAAATACAAAATAAGCCATGCAGTCCTAATATACAGTGGCAGGGAATAAACATCCCCAGTTCAAAGGAGAGGAAAGGGGGACAGCAAGGAAAAATTGGACAGAAACAAGACCAAAATCCAGCAGGGTAACACAAATCCCGCATTTCTAGGTCCAGCGTCTGGAACTTGTGATGAAATCATCTGGGTTTCAAAGGCTTTGAGTAGCCCTGCCCCTCCATCTCTCCTGCCTGGAGCACATGAAGCCTCTTTATTGGGCCAGCCTGACTCATCTCCAATTTTTTGAGGAGACACTGCATGAGTCTGGCTTCTCCAGCATCTTGGACTCTTCATGTGAATATGTTTAACATTCACAGCTTCGTGCAATCAATAAGCACGCAGTGTAGGGAACCTGCCCCTGCCCCACACTGCCTGGCCCCAGGAACCTTCGGAAACCTTGGCACCAGCCTGCATTACGTCCTCACCTTTCATCTTTCAAGTCTACAAACCCAGTGCATATGGGTGGTGCTGCCGCGTTCTGCCTTCAGCTTAAGACACAGCCTGAGCCCCTTAGGCCTTAAGTGTTGCAATCTCTGTGTGCTAAGCCCAGAGAAACATTTTCCCAGTTTATTTTTATTTAAGGAGTGGTTTTACTATGTACTCTGGTAGTCCTAGAACTCACTATGTAGACTTAGCTGGCCTCAAACTCACACAGATCCACCAGTGTCTGCAACCTGAGCGCTGGGATTAAAAGTGTGTGCTCTATGCTGAGTTGTTTTTTCCTAAGCAGGGAACCACTGTAGTAGAATTCTCAGTTTAGACTCCACTTTCAAATGAATTTGCATTTCCACAAGATAAAGGTCCCACGAGATAAAGGGCACTTTCCCTATTGTTTCAGTGCTCAGTCCAGGTTTCTTTCCTTTTCTTTCTTTCTTCCTTCCTTCCTTCCTTCCTTCCTTCCTTTCTTTCTTTCTTCTTTCTTTGTTTTTTTCTTTCTTTCCTTCGTTCCTTCCTTCCTTCGTTCCTTCCTTCCTTCTTTCTTTCTAATAGTTACTGTGTGGATTTGTGTATCTGTGTATGTGGGTGTATATGTCCCAGTGTGCACATGGAGGTCAAATGACAACCTTGTGAAGTTGATTCTCTTCATCTGCCTTCCTATAATTTCTGGAGATTGAGCTCAGGTCTCCAGGTTTGTTTGCCACATGCCTTTACCTGCTGAGCAGCTGGTCCAAGGCTGCTCTTTAATAATAAGGATCTCTTTATCAGTTACAGCTACTTCTGGGCTAGTAAGGGGCTCAGGGGATGAAAGTGCTTGTCTTGCAAGCTTAAAGATCTGAGTTCAATCCCTGTAACTCACAGTAGAAGAACCAATTCCAAAAAGTTGTCCTGTATCCTCCACAGACATGCTGTGTCACACATGCATGCAAAGCGTGCTCCTGTGCGTGTGCGCACACACACAGACACAGACACAGACACAGACACAGACACACACACACACACACACACACACACACACCAGTTGCACAATAATAATGAATAAAATTTAAAAAATAATTATGGCTTCTTTTCAACCTGACTCATTCTCTTCTGAACATCTAGAGCTGGCCATCCACTGTGTGAATTTCTCTTCCTATTTAGGCCTTTTGAATTACCACTACAATGACCTCTTAAGCTTCTGCTTACAGCATCAAGGGCTTTTTGTAGTCCAAAGTCTAGACTCTTCCACAGGCACTCACAAACCATTTCCAGAAGCCTAGGAACACAGTCAAGATAATTGCAGCAACGACTCCACTCTCCATATCCGTTTTCTCTGTAGTAGTTATTTTTGTCATTGCTACAACACAATCCCTGGCAAAACAAAAAAAAATTTAAAAGGCAAAATATTTACATGATCTGAAGCGAAGCCAGGATATGAAAATCAGCTTAAGAAAGAAGGGGTTGCTTGGCCTTATAGTTTCCAGGAGTGCACTTCATCATGGCAGAAAAGGCCCAGCAGTGAGAGGCAGCTCACCATGCTTTGTCTACGGTGAGGAAGGTAACCTGGTGAAGGAATAAATGTACTCAGCAAGCTTTCTCCTCTTTTATGCAGTCTGGGACTCCAGCCCATAGAATGGTGCCTCTCACATTTAGAATGGGTCGTCCTACCTCGATTAATTTAATCTATGTAGTCCCTTACATATATGCCCAGAGACTTGTCTCTTTTCTGATTCTATATTCTATCAAGTTGCCAATATTAACCATAGCAACGTGCATATTTTTAAAAGAAATATGTACCACATTTGGGAAGCACTGATATAATCTAGTGTTCTCACATTTACAGATGGGGAAAAACCGAAGCTTAGAGAGGTATGCTTTCAAGGTCAAGTTGGCTACTACTTTACTTGATATTGGAGGCCTACTGTGATCTGTTTCTAAATTAGCCTAACCTTATCATACCATTTATGTACCCTTGGGGTTGGCCTAGAAATATAGGAAACTAGTTAAACTGAGTTTTAGACACACTAAGGAAGGATATGTTGCCTTTCTAGAATTCAAATTTAATTGGCAGTCCTATAGTTTTATTTGTTCAATACAACCACTTTGTGCACCATTTGCCACAGACCATCTGAGTAAAGTTTCTCATATGCAATTACTGAACTCCACCTTTTTAGATCTTTGAAAACACTATTTCCCCTGTCTGGAACACTGATATCATTATTTCCCCAATTCTACCCATCTTTCAACCCAAATATCAACTCTTCACTTAAGTCTTTTCAATCCCTTGAACAGACCATCACCTAGGCTCTGATAACACCTTTCCTATCTCTCTACTTCCGTCCTCTGGGCTTCTATTTTAGAAGCTCTTTGTCTACTTGGCTTAATTCTCCTGTGCAACATGAGCTAGCCCTGCGCTAGGGCAGGGGTCATGTCTGAGCAGAGGGTCAAGTGTAAAAGCAAGGGCTTTGGGTTCACATGGCTTTTATGTCTACTCCAGCCTGTAATTTTTCTATATGCCACTGGATAAGATTTGCCACCATTTTTTTTTTATTCCCGGTTACACATGAGAGACTGGAGCAAAGGGACTCACAGAAATTGATCAATTTGGGGGTTTGGGGAGAGCTAGTTAGCAGGTAAGCCATAGAACTTCCCTGTGACATCATCAGTAAGGCCCCCCCCCCTTTTTAGTTAACTTGAGTATTTCTTATTTACATTTCGATTGTTATTCCCTTTCCTGGTTTCCAGGCCAACATGCCCCTAACTCCTCCCCCTCCCCTTCTATATGGGTGTTCCCCTCCTCATCCTCCCCCCATTACCACCCTACCCCCAACAATCACGTTCACTGCGGGTCCAGTCTTAGCAGGACCAAGGGCTTCCCCTTCCACTGGTGCTCTTACTAGGCTGTTCATTGCTACCTGTGAGGTTGGAGCCCAGGGTCAGTCCATGTATAGTCTTTGGGTAGTGGCTTAGTCCCTGGAAGCTCTGGTTGCTTGGCATTGTTGTTCATGTGGGGTCTCGAGCCCCTTCAAGCTCTTCCAGTCCTTTCTAAGATTCCTTCAATGGGTGTCCCGTTCTCAGTTCAGTGGTTTGCTGCTGGAATTCGCCTATGTATTTGCTGTATTCTGGGCGTGTCTCTCAGGAGAGATCTACATCCGGGTCCTGTAGGCCTGCACTTCTTTGCTTCATCCCTCTTATCTTATTGGGTGGCTGTACATGTATGGGCCACATGTGGGGCAGGCTCTGAATGGATGTTCCTTCTGTCTCTGTTCTAAACTTTGCCTCCCTATTCCCTGCCAAGGGTATTCTTGTTCCCCCTTTTAAAGAAGGAGTAAAGCATTCACATTTTGGTCATCCCTTGAGTTTCATGTGTTCTGTGCATCTATTGCCACCATTTTTTAATGGTAAACAGTTTTATTTCACCTATGACCCAACAGTTCTACTTTCAGGTACTGATAAAATCATTTTCACTTAACAGTCTCCTAGAAGAATGTATGTAATACTTATTCTAGTAGAAAAAGTTGGGAAAAACTCATATGTCCACCAGCAAGTGAATGAATAAACTGTGCTGTATTTATAACAACAAAATATATGTCACCTCTCTGCAATCAGTTTCCTCATCTGTAAAGTCTGAATTTCAAGAACAGTTTCTATATAGATTTGCTTTTAAAACTAAATGGGATAAAGCTTTGATGGTATTTTAGACCAGAAGTAGGATACATGAAGTGTTCAATAAATATTGAGTATTGTTACAAATTATTGTGAAATGCTGTCCTCTGGGTTAAACAGCCACTATGCAATGTTTGTTTTTCTGAGTCTGATTTACTGGGTTTGATATGTTAATCTCTGGTTACACCCTTATTTTCAGGAACGAACTTTCCTATATAGTTTTTCTTTCTTCCAATATGCATATCTGCAATTACTAGTATATAAACATATATGTACATCTATATTTCTATGAATCATATATTTACATGTTTTTAATTACAAACACTTATTCACAATAATTAATTTTATGGTTAAAATGGTTTTTGTTTTAATATATAAATATTTTTATAATTTAATTTTATATATGTCTACTGTATTTACATAATTTTCTCCCTTCCTTCTAACTTCTACCAAGACCTCCCACTCCCTCTTTAAATCTATGACCTCTTTTTCTTTAATTATTGTTGATATAGATGCTATGATATGATATGTATATATGTATATCTACATGAGTCAATATATAAGTACAGCATGCTGAGTCCCTTTAATGTATTATTATGTATATTTTAGGGCTGATTACTCGGTACTAGATAACTAGTTAGGGGGCTCATCCCTGGGGAAGACTGATTGGCCCTCTCTCAGCAATCCTTAATTGCTTGTAGCTCTTCATCTAGAGGTAGGGCCTTGCTATATTTTTTCCAATCCACACTTGTACGTCAGCTGTTGTTGTCATTGTTCATGCTTTGTTTAGGTGTTCTTGGGATTTCAAGGGTGCAGCTTCCCTGTTGTATAAGAGGGACACATATTGCAGCAGATGTCTAGGTCATGGTGTTTTTATCATGGCTACAGAAAAGAAGCTAAAACATCCCCCATTGCATTCACGTTTCTGTAAGAAAGTTCAGCCAATTCATTGCTTCCCCAAGCTAAATTTGGATGGGATGGTAAGCTTGGACTGGTGCTGGTGTATGTCTTTCCAGGAAAAGTTCATGCAACACAAATCCTCATATCCATATCTTGAAGTAAAGGTATTACTGAACATTAAATTCTACCAGATGGTTAATAAGTAAATTCATTACTAAAAGCAAAGGGTCAGAATATAAGGTCAAGTCATCTGTTCGTAGAATGTGCTGGATGCCAGTCTGAGTAGCTTTTCATTGAAGATGCACATACAGTGGAAAGCTGTTCTCTCGGGGGACATTTGTGCCATTGAACACCTGTCTATAATAGCAGAACTATTATAGCTTCTTTCCAGAGAAGCAAACTGATGATGGGAGATTGTAGCACAAATGTTCATCTCCTAGGAACATTTGTGTAACTTCTATTCTTCCAGCGATGATCAGAAAAGAAAATCCAATTTTTCAAAGTTTCTTCTTTCTTTCATATATATATATATATATATATATATATATATATATATACACACACACACACACACACACACACACACACCTTGCTTAATATACAGGGATGTCAAATAAATATTTAGGACATGAATTACTAGACAATAAAAGATAATATGTAAGTAGATAAATATGCAAATGCTTTTAATGAAATGTAGGTTTTACTTTTCCTTTAAGAAATTTAATCCCACTTATTGATATGCATGTGTAGTGGCTGCAGTGTGCTCAGTGTCACGGCGTTGTCCCAGGTCACAGAAATTGGCTCTCTCCTTCCACCATGTGAGTCCCAGGGCTAGAAATGAGGTTGTCATGCTTGTCGCCTTCACCTGCTGAGCCTTCTCATTGGCTCCAATTTTACTCTTTCTTTTTGCCTATCACGTTCCTGGCTCAACCTGGAAAGTAACCAATTCTGCTTTGCCATGGGATCCCTGCCTGATTGTGTAAGTACCTTTCATGGGCCCGGTTTCTTAGGTCTGGAGGCAGAGAGATTAGTTGGTGCTGTGTTTTCATGTACACAAGAAGTGACCAGGAGCTTTCTTACATTGAAGCCTGTGCTTTGATCTTTGGATGATTTAGAAAGCTGTGACTGCTTCATCCGTTACAGACCTGCTGTTGGTACCCAAGCCTCTCTGTGAGCAGAATCAGGACTCACCACCATACTGTGGCTGCCCCCTGCAGAATTAAAGGATTTATTTCATTAAAAGCACTAGGGAAACTGCTTTCCTGAATCCAGCTAAGCCTGAGGTCTGCCACTGGCCTGCTGTGTGCAACTTGGTAACTCCTTTCCTTAGTCGGGTCCTGTGTTTCCTTTTTTGCACAGTGAGTGCTTTCAAACTGGGTGCTTTGAAAGAATTCTAACTCAGAAGTTCCAGGATGCTCAGATATGGTTGAATTTGGATCTTAGAATACAGTGTTTCTCTGTTTCTCTAAATTTTCTAAGTGGTTCAAGGATCTCTGGGAACCTTTTATTTACAAAATCTTTAAATCTTTTTATTTTTTAAATTTTGAAATTGTGTTTTAATTTTAACATTTCTCCCTTCCTTTTCTTCCCTCCAAAGCTTCCCTGTACCTGCTCTCCTTCAAAGTCATGGCCTCTTTTTTTAAAATAAATGGTTATTGTTTCTCTCTCTCTCTCTCTCTCTCTCTCTCTCTCTCTCTCTCTCTCAAATATAACCTGTTGAGTCTGTATAATGTTACTTGTACATCTTCGGGGCTGACCACGTGGCACTGGACAACCAATTGGTGTGCTCTTCTCTGGGGAAAGACCACGTCTCCTGTAGAATTGAGGTCACATGAAGCATTTTGCCATGTAGTTTGGTGTGTTTCTTGGTATCCTTCCTGTTCAGTTCACATTTGGGCAGTCATGACCAAAACTTTACTGGTGTAGCTTTTGATGTCGCTAAGAGATAGAATGTCACAGCAAAGTCTGTATGCAGAGTTCTGGATCCGAGTCCGGATGCATATAGGTACAAAGCACTCCCACACCTAAGGCTCAGGGAACATAGTGAAGGGGCAGAAAGATTGCAAGAGCCAGAGGACCCAGAACCCTTTAAAGGACCACTGAAGTCCCACCAGAAACTGTGTATCTACAGAAGGCAGGATTTCTTCATGTATTTTAACCCAAACCACATCTTCAATAAGCCAAGTGCAGAGACAGCTATGAGAATCTAGATATAAGATACGAAATCCAGAAAAGTAAAACAATGGCACCCAGTGGCTTTATCTTAGTTCTGTAAATATTACTTACAGATTTTATAAAATATGCTCTAAAAATTATTTATGCTAGCATCGAAAGATTTTAAGCATGTTGTAAAAGTCAGTCAATATCCTTTAAATATTTCCATCTTGACTCATAATATGATAATACTGCTAGATGTAAGCCAAATAAATAAAATTCCTTGGAGCCCTTCCTTTTTAATAGTGTAAAGCAGTCTTGTTGTAGTGTCTCCGTTGTATTCCATTCAGCTCATTCCCTATTACCAGAGCTCTGATTTGAACAATAGCCTGCACATAGTTACCTTGAAAACAAGACCACTCTACCTTCTTCTCCACCTCTGGCCGTACTGGGCCTTCTTTCTCTTTTACTTGGGTTTCTTGACATAAAATGGTCATTTGGTCTCTAGACAGGATACCCCACCATGATAGCAGCACGAGTAGATGGATGAGAAAATACGGCGAGCACTGAAGAAGCAGCCTCCCTGGCTCTCTGTGCAGTTTTCCAGTCACTCCCATTCTGCCTCCTATAATCGTTAACGTTCTGTAAATCCCTTACAGTAAGAAGGAACACTAACTGCCAACGCTGTTAACCCACCATGGCAGGCTTTGGTCAGGTCAGCGAAGCCCACTTGGGCTTCGAGCCCTCGTGTGTGTGGAGAGGAAAATGAGAACTGAGATCTTGTGGGAATGGTGACTACCTCTCCACATCAGGCCCTCTTGTTCCTTCATTCATAATGACAACACCCTTCCCGGAGATGGTTAAAAGGTTGTCATGCTCCCCAATATAACAAAAAACCTAGGGTTTCTCCAAGGTGATCACTCAATTCATAGTAGCAGGGAATAGATTTGAACACACGTAAGGATGGTGCCAAATCAAGGCTGCCACTGTTCTAGAGGCAAGGAACCAGGAGCATCTCAGACAGAAAAAGGAGGAAGGAAGTGACATTTAAAGAGTGATCGGTAGGGTTCGATAGATGGCTCAGCCATTAAAGGCTAGGCTCACAGAAATATAAGAGTGTTCAGTGGAACCCAAGCATTAGCTCCTAACAGCACAAGTGTGAAGCCACAGCTAGGCTTAGAGAAGGGATGGGGCTGTGATAAAGGCATAGGTGCTAGAAGATAGACTCAAGGTTTACGTCTGCCTGGCTCCAAGGCATCCGCTTCTTCACTAATGGCTAATAAAATTTGTTGGGAACTTAAATTATGCTAGCCACAATTCTAAATCCTATACCTCCTTCAGTTTAACTCCCCAATGAAATAGGTGCCCTTATTATCTCCTGTTGTAGAGATAGGAAAACTAAGGCATTAGGAGGTTTAGGCCACCCAGCTAGAGAGTAATAGAACTGGCTTGGAATCTGGGCAGGCTACCTCAGAAGCTCATGGGACTTGACCACTTCAAGGCTACAGTCCTTTGGAAGGTCAGGGTTGAAACGGAAGTCTGTGGCTTTCTAAGGTCAGCGGGGAATGCTGGGCACTATTGCTTGCTGAAAGCCACAGAGGATATACTTCCTCCCAGAGGCTGAATCTAAAGACAGAGATAAACTCAGAAAGCAGGGGATTATGAAGCCAGTGAAAACAGCCCCACTCTATCCCATAGCAGTTGCTGCATAGTTGTCCATGCTCAGGGTTCTAGCTGAAGGGACAGAGGCTACACGTTCAAAGGAATGCTTTCTCTGCCACGGCTCGCCGTGCCATGTAGCAGAGCTTCTTGTTTAGCCCTGCACTCAACTGGAGGCAGTTGACAAGGAGCTGCCTGCCTTAGCTTTTGCTATCTTTTTGACCAGGCTCCATGTAAGGTAACTCTCAGACCAGAGCTAGGAAGGAGGTGGGAGAAAAGCTCTATAAACCTCCTTGGGATGTAAATGGGGAAACCTGAGGGTCATAGGGCAAGTTGTAAGCAGATGTAGGAGCAGACTCTCTGAATTAATTTCAAGACGAAAACCACTGATGAGGAAAGTCCTTAAAGGCAGACAAAGGCTTGCTCGAAGCAAGCTTGGGACCTTTTAGGGTCTCAGAACTTGGCCCTTTGCCGTACCAATTTGGCCTCTGAAAGGGAAGTGAGGCCTCAGGGAATAAGTTATTCTGGGCCTCGTGGTGACATGCATCCCCCCCGAGACCCAAGCCTGGCTCTGTGCCATGGGGTCCCCGGGAGCCTCTGGACCCCAGCCATGGCACCCTGCCTTCTAGGGAAGGGTGGGTGCCCTGTGGAAGGATCACTGTTTTCTAAATGGCTTCCTGCCCAGAAAGCCTCCAGAACTGCCCACTGCTCTATTACTGCTAATAGGACTGACTTCATACCATCCACAGGATTCAAGTTTAGATTTTAAGACTTGAAGGGCTCTTGGCATGATGCAGAAAAAAGGAAGGAAGCCATCAGCTCTTCAGAAGATGTCCATTAAAAAGTATACACCCAACCTATGTGAGCTACAGGGAGAGCTGATCTGCCCTGAGGCAGGAGGATGGATGAAATGCCCTTTGCTATTTGAGGGGTGTGGTCTGACTTTCTGCAGACTCTCAGGGGCCACTCAGGAATTCTGAGAGATGTACTTGTCCACAATAGAGTTTTTTCAGACTTTTGTACTAACTCCATAGCAGGTTCAAATTCATAACAGAATGAACCCCCAACCCTGCTTCTCACTGTACAGGTTGGGAACATCAAGACTCAAGGCTGTGACCCTCTGCAGGGTGCCAGACTAAGGCAAGATTGCTGGCTTTAGAACCAGGCTGGAAAATGAACACCCTGACGCAGAGCTCAGAGTTCCAGCCTGAAGAATGTCCAAGGCCACAGTCTCTCTCCTTGCTCCCCCTGGCTTCACACCTTCCTTGTTTTTCCTGTGCAGGATCTGCTACTCAGTCTTTTCCCGGCACTATGTCCTCCTGGTTGTGCCTGGAGCCCCCAGGGACAGCTGCTATGTTGCTTAGAAGGCCAGGAGGCAATCCGGCTAGTGAACCAATTCACAGGTAGCAGGATGGGCCTGTGAGTCAAGTAGACAGTCTGGACAACCAGGCTGGGGAAACTGTAATATTCAGGGAATTTCAATCAGTGTCGCTGTTTGTCCCAGCCAACTGGCTAACGGTGCGGAGTTTGAATCAGTGACCCGCCTCCTGGTCCCTCCTCCTCAGCCAGCCTCTCTCCCTCCCTCCTTCCTTCTTTCCAGTCTTTTCCTCCCTTCACTCTCCAGGAGGGGCCTGCCCTTGAGCTGAGCTGCTGTCCGCCTCTCCCCTCCCAGTGCCGCTGATGGAGCACAGGGATAGGACTGGCTCTCACAGAGCCCTGGGTCTCTTCTTGCTTTTCCCCTAGATAGAGGGGTCACGCCCAGCAGAGCCCTGCGGAGTCCCTCCAGCGTCTCACTATGCCTCTGCTGGATGTATTCTGGGCTTGCTTCAGGAAAGTGAAGGTAAGTGTCTGCCCAGCTGCAGCCCAGCTAAGGCCCCTGACATGGGGGAAGCAGGCAGCTGAGCCCGTTGCATGATGACTGGGAAGGCCTGGCCAGCTTCTGAAACTGGGCTTAACTTTTGGAGCCAGATAAGTCTAGATTCAACCCCTACCCTTTGTCACTTGACTGAGTCTCCAAACTTTTACAAGTAAGCTAGTTGGCTTCTTTTTCCCTATAAAATTTGTCTCTGGCTTCCCAAGCCTGTCACAAATATAAAATACTTGACTTTTTTGAGCTTCAGTTTTCCAGCTTTAGAATGAAGAGAGTTAAACTAACCTCAGAGGGTGAGGAGGCTGCTGTTACTGTTTGCATAGTAAAATATTTGCAAACACAAAGAGCTAAGGTGCGAGGTTTCTAGCATGATGCCTGGCTTGTGATATCCACACAAGTAATGGTGTATATTGTTACTATTGTTAATTTTGAAATCATCAGCATGTAGCAAGCATCTACTGTGCACTAGGTAGGTACCAGGGAGCTACATAAGACAGAAAAGGTGTGGCTCGTATCCTTCAAGAGAAAATGAGAACTATGACAGATGTTGGTCAAACCCTCATTACATGCCAAGCATTGTATACTACATAGCCAGCCAGCCAGGCACTAAATACTCAGTGAAGGCCTATCCTGGTCATGGGAAATGCGGGAACACGGGAGAATCTATGGGAATGTGGAGTGCAATTTCTGTTCTCAAGAACCAAGACACTAACATGTATTTAGTATCTGCATGTGCTAGACCTGTGTGACCCTTACCACTCTCCAGTAATTTCTTTCTTTGATAGTTGTGGAAGAGACACTATATAAATGGCTAAATGATACTTACAACATCACTCAGCTATGACTGGCACTGTTGGAGTCTGGACACTAACGTTTATGGCTTTTCTTGATATGATACAGTTCCTCAAAGTACAGTCTTCGGAGAAGACTTTGGGCTAACTAGGCCCTCTATAAGATAGGACAGAAGACTTCCTGGGGCTCTTAGGAAGGGACACCCCATTCCATCCAGGGGGTATGTGGAAAGATTTCACAAGAGGTCACATTTGGGTTGCGCTTGAGGGTGAAAGGAAGAGAAAAGTTTGTCAGGCCACAAAGAGGGGCAGGAGATTCCAGTTCTGCCTGACAGAGGAACTACATGGCGAGTTGCAGAGGTGCTGGGTCTGGAAGGTGGTGCATGGTCAAGTGGGCTGAGGTAGGGCACATTTTCATGGTCAAGTGTTGAAGAGAGGCACAGAGAGTAGGAAATTGGGCTACCTCTCAAAGGGTTTGAAATTGATCTGGGGACTAATGGTCTTCTTTTACTGGGGAAGTTTTAGTGAAAAGGTTTGCTTATCTATGGTAGAATTGAAGAAAATCAAAGACAATGTGCAGTGTTTTTGTAAATACAAATTCATTCAACTCAATGAACTAGTCTTTATTTCCTATGGGTTTAGGGTTCAGATGATACTTCTTTTCCAAAAGAAGACTGAGAAAAGTTTCACTGTCTGTTTTCATCAAATTTAAAAAATATTTTAAAAAAATCAGTATCCTTACCCGTGAAGTCTTGACGTCTAAGTTGGGCATATAATTAAATGGGTGGCTTCGGGGCCGGAGCAGGGGAAGGTGATGTGGAAGGGGCCAAGTGGAGGGAGGGGCCAGGAAGGCGAGAGCGGCAATGGCCACTGCACTGAGTATGGACAGGGAGGAGGTAGTGAAGAGTTGGGTAGAATGATGACAATAAAGGAAGGGAACTGAAAGTGACTTGATGCCTGAGATGTTTCCCATCTACTGTCCCATCAATGGACTATGCTAGGTGCTTGACATTACAGTACATCCCTTTGTACTCATTAGCCCAAGGTGCTCAGCAACCTCTCCCCATTCATGACAGTTTCTTAGGAGCTACTGAACTAGAGAAGTTAAAAGAGAAGGTCAGAGATCTCTATTCCATGTCCAAGAAACATATAAGGTTCCATGCATTGCATGAACACAAAACATATATGTGCATTGGTGCACATTCAGCCATACACACCTAGGCATATCATCCCAGTATGAATACATACAAAAACACGAGAATGTAGACTCATAAACAGATTACACACATACACAACACACAGAAGAATGTAGATCAGCAGATCTCAACCTGTGGGTCACAACTCCTTTGGGGATCATCTGATGACCCTTTCACAGGGGTTGCCTAAGACCATCAAAAAACATAGATATTCACATTACAGTTGACAACAGTAGCAAAATTAGAGTTAGGAAGTAACTAAAATAATTTTATGGTTGGGGGTCAGCACCACATGAGGAACTGTATTAAAGGGTTGCAGCATTAGGAAGGTTGAGAACCAGTGATGTAGGTACACACACATATATATAACTGCATACCCTTCCAGGCACACATGTATAAAGATATATAGATCCAGGCATATCCACAAAGTTATGTAGAGAATAAGGTCACACGTGCGCGCGCGCGTACACGCACACACACACACACACACACACACACACACACACACACACACACACACAGAGGGAGGGGGTGGGAGGTAGCAAGAAATGCAGGAGTCCTGCTGGATGCTCTGGACCTGTCAGTCTTCTCAAAGGAGGGTGCGGTTCTGAGTTACCCTCTCTTTCTGAGCCAGGCCTCCCCATGAACAGTTATAACCGTGGAAAAACTGTTAAAGGTAGTGAATAGTTGTGCAGAGCCTGCTGTAGCTAACAAAAACTGTCAGATCATATAGTTCTGCCTTCTTGGAGCCCTGATAGGGAAACCAAGCCCCAATAATTTTGTACCCCAGGAGCGGAAGAATGGAGGAGGAAACCAGACAAACTGGGCTTAAGTTCCACCACAAACCTTTGTGCACGTGATTTATCTATTCACCTTTGTGAGCCACAGCCCTCAGGCGTGTAGAAGTACATACATTAACTGTGTTGGCAGCTCAAAGAAACTATGAGGATCCCACGAACTTATCCTGCTACAAGCAGATTTCCAAGCATCACACTGGGTGTGACCAAAGCAAAGGGCGGGGTTTATTCTGTGTTGGGAGAATGAGGATTAGGGTTAGGATTAGATCTTGTCTAATCCTTTGTCACCATTATCTCTTGGCTCTCCACTTTGACCCTGCCTTGGTCTAGGGACAGAAGTGACTCAGAAACTGAGGTTGACAACCCAGAAGCAGAGGATACTATAAAGTCACAAGAGGCCAGTCCAGGCCTTAGAATTGTGTTTAGTTTCTCTAGTTTAGGGATATCTGAAGGAAAGGCATTGGGGTGTGAAATGAGCCCAATTTAGTTCCTACTGTGTCTTCCCTGGAGTCAGCAGGGCTGGGAAGGTAGCCATGGCCACCTCTCTGTACAATCAAGCATGCGTAAGAGCCGCCCTCCATATGGTTGGTTTAGATATTTCTTTGATTCTTTGATGTTACCTTTTTCTCTCTCCCAGAACCTAGCTTGGAACTGTGTTCATTATAAGCGTAGCTATGACCCCCTTCCTGTTTCCGTTGAGTATACCAGTTCCTAGAGGATAGCCTCTGGGAGGTAGAGGTCCATCTCTGTTGTCACTTCTGGGTGACTTTTGGAAGGGTTACATTTCCCCATTGTCCTTCCTTTCCTTCCTCTTAAATCTTAAGTATATAATTGCCTAGTATCAGATTTAGAAAGGCTCTTAGAAGTCATCTACTCCCCCTTCCAAACTACTCAGGAGGAAAATGGGGCCCAGAGAGCAGGGAAGTGCCCCACATCATATGAGGAGTCAGGACACAGACTGATCAAGTGTAGTCTCGCTTACATGCTGTATTCTCCCTACTGATTATGTTACAAAATTCAAGTGCAGATTAAATATGGTAAAATCTAGCAGTGGTGCTGGTGGGGGTATTGACAATGCCCATTGCACCCACACATACCTAGTGCACATCCATGATGATAGCCCTCCCTTACCCACCAGGAGTCTGTAGTAGTTGAAGAAATTGTGGGTAGAGAAAACTGTGGTACACCAGGAAGGCTCGGAGAAGTTAAGCAGCCAGGGATAGCTCAGCATGGGTCAGCATGCCTTGCCCCAGTCACTATATTCATGTACTGAAGTCAGGCACTGTATTCCTGCACTGAGCACGTGTGAGCATGTGTGTATAGGGCTCTCCCCAATTCACGCATGTGCTTAGTCTCAAGCTCCCTTTCTTATAAATGCTCTCTTCCAAGTACACATAGGACTTCTGTCTGGCTGCTCTTTTTGTTTTCTCTTTCTGTTTGTTCTTTTAAGACTAGGTTTCACTATGTAGCCCAGGCTAGCCTTGAATTCAGGACAATTTGCCTGCCTGAGACTTAAAGTCCTGGGATCGGTTTGTGCTCCACAACCAACTCTATGTGGCTCTTCAAACACTTGTTTCTATGACAGTAAGATTTCCCACTCACCACACAGTCTCACATTCATGCACATACATGCATGCACACAAGGTGAGCATGCATTCGCATATGTGCGTGCTCATATGACCCATGTTAGAGCACACCTGGCTGGTTAACATCTGTGGAATTTCCCAGTGCACTAGAGACTTCTGTACTCATGATTTCTTCAACTACTACAGACTCCTGGTGGGTAAATGACGGTTGTCATCACGTATAAATGTATGTGCACTGTGTATGTATAAATGGAGTGTCCATGGGGGCAGGTCTTCTCTGTCCCTGTGCCCACACATAGCATCTCATTCTGCCGCGACTTGCCCTGGCAGAATATGCAGTGCAGGGTGACAGTGCCTCAGGATTTCTTCTCCAAGCCTCCAGGAAGCCCTTGCTTTTTCCATTCCTTTGCCCTTATCTATACAAACAAGATGGCTATCACATGCACTGTGTATTGGTTGTGAGGGGCAAGGAGGAGAATCGAGAAGAATTCGAGAGTATACACAAATGTACAAACTCCCACAGTTAGAAAGGACTTTAGACTTCTGGATCCTATCTCTACATTCCACAGGCTAATTAACCAGTTTCTGGTAAGTGTGCATATGTATACATTAGAGCTGTGTATATGCAGAGGTGACTACCTCTCAATTATTGGATCCAAAGAAGTTATGACATAGACATTCAGGTCATAAGAAAACTGCTTTAAAAGAGCAGAGCCAAGCCATCTATCTTACAGACGGAGGATTCAGCTCCTGGGCTCTGTGTGCAGAATTCTTCAGCCAAGTCAACTACTCTATCAGCTGACTAGTGAGTGTTGGCTCTCAACTCTTGTATGAACAATCCACACTGTGGGGTTGTCTCCACATGGTTTATTTTAATTCAACTAGATGCTGACATAAGCCAATGATTTCTGAGTCAAGGGACCATGGACTGAAGCAAGAAAATAGGTGGAGGAAACTTACTGGTCTAGATAGAGTTTAAGAGGAGTGGTTTAGTTCTCAGGTACTCTGTGAAACTTTCTGGGAAAAAGTTTTTAGCATAGAATTGGAGGCAACTGGGTAGGGGAAAAAAGCATTGGACAAATGCTGTATTTAGGCCAAGGGCTCTTCTTGAGCCAGACACTTTCTCCATGGGATTGCCAAGGAACCCATAAATAAGGGCCTGGCACAAGGATCTGAATCTCAAGTTTTGGTCTATTGATAAAAAGGACAAGAAAATCTCCAGGGAAACAGAAGAAGGAGGTAGAGATTCAGGGTTTTTTCCCCCTGGGTCTAAGGGTTGGGAGTGAATGGTGATGGGAGGGGAAGCAGAGCCATTGATAAAATTGTGTTGGTGGTGGGTATGGGATCCAGGACCTTTTACAGACTAGACGCGTGTTCTGTCACTGAGCTGTGCCCTCAGCCCGAGACCTTGAAACTTCCATGTGGCAGTTCTACTTTGACGTTCCTGATGTAGTCAAATAGACAAGGTGTTTAGAGTGAGAAGACGTGTCCTTAATAGTTTTCGCTATCTTTGACTCGCTTAATTTTGGCCTTCAACTTCATTGGGTGCTGACATGTGGCATGTTTGATGGCTGTGGATGGAATAAAATCTCTTCTGCCAGGGTCTGTCTTGGGAGAAATGGAGGCGGCTACTGGCTAAAAACCCAAAGAAGGTTCCAACCACTGCTCATTAGTATTTATAAAGAACACAGCATGGTGTACACAATATTCCAAGTCCTTCCTGTATATTAGCCCAATGTGTATGTAACACCACTCTGTCTACTGTGGTTTATAAGTAATCAGACCTGTTTCTCTTCGAAATTTGAAAAGATTGATTGAGTCCTCCTGCCTGATATGACCACCAATACCACCACCACCACCACCACCACCACCACCACCACCACCACCAAAATGAAATAGAAAATACTGCTCCCAAAATGTCAGTGATTTCCACTCAAGTTCCCTAGGGAGAAAGAAAGGGAGCTTGGGCTCAGGGAAAAGCGCCTACATTGGTGACCGTTCCTCCCAGCAGGCTCCAGGGCCTGAGAGCGGCTGGAGACCCAGGAAGCTAAGAGTTTGGCTTATGTTTTCCAATCAGTGGTAAAAATAACAATGATCAACCTAGATGGCCTGTACTGGGGTTTGGAAGCCAGATTTGGGAGGGTGGTAGGTGATTGTAACCCTTCTCTGTATGTTGTGGTCACCTATTCTTGGTGCTTAGGGAAGCATACAGGCCAGGCCCGGGTAGTTCTGGGCTGGGGCTGCCAAGGTAAAAGAAAAGAAGGGAAGTCATGCATTTTGGAGGATGGAGTTGAGGCCCTGGAAATGGTCACAGGCAAAACCTTCCTTGGCCTTTCCCCTGCTTGAGTTGGATCACCCAGAGAGCTGGAGGGGAAAAGCAGCTGTGGTAGAGCAATGAGGTAACTGGAAGCTGTACACCCTAGTTCCACCTCTGCCTCTTCTTCTGGGCCTCAATTTCCTCACTTACATTGCAGGGAAGAATACACACTTTACTTTCTAATTGCAGGAATGGTTTATGTGAAAAAGCCTGCCATATAGTAGGTGCTCAGTAAATATGGATTGATATGAAGATAGAAGATACAGTACTCGGCATGTTCTTGAGTCCATGACTTGGGTCCTCATTTGTCTCTCTTGTAAAATAAGGGAAACATATACACCTGCCATTTCTTTCTGCCTCTGACTTTGAAAAGCCTACTGCTGAAGGCATCTGGTGGAAGCAAAAGAATGATAGCAAACACCAATGCTATCACCTTGTATTTCAGGAAGTGAGTTGTTTAAACAATCTCCTAGTCTTCTTATCCCCAGCTCTCTCCTCCCGTCTCTGGTCACACTAGTTTGGAGCCTGAGATAAGGCTCACTTGAAAGCTGCTCTGCTCTTCCTAAAAAGATTCCCAAAGCTTTTTGGCAGGAAGGAGCATCTGTGACTGGTGGGAAAGTCAAATCTTTGGGACAGGACATTCCTGAGATTATCTAGGGAACCCCTGGGGCTTGTAGCTTCTCTCTTACTCTCTTCCAGGCTTGGCTGTTAGCCTGCTAAGGCAACACAGTAGAAGGAGTGGGGAGAAGACTTGAGGGGCCTTAGGATGTAACTCGGCTGAGAAAGTGCTTGTCTAGCATGCACGACGCTCTCTGTATTCCATCTAGAGTGTGGTATCGAACCAGATATGGTGACACACACCTGTAATTTCCAGTACCCAGGGGGGTCTGGAGTCCAATGTCATCCTTAGCTACGTAGTGACTTCTAAGGTAGACTGGGCTATGAGAGACCCTGTCTCAAAAGAGGGGAAGGGTTGTCACAGAAGGAGCTCTACAAATGTAATCTAGAAGTATTTCTTCCATTGCTTTCAATCAACTAGGGTTGTTCTTTCCCCTTCTATCATATGCAAGGATAAGAATTGCTAGGGACCTATCATAGGGGCAAGTAAAGTCTAGACTGCCCGTATCCTTCTTAAAACCAGCTCTCCACTGCCCTTTTAGGACAGAGAGTTCTATCTTCCACCATCAGCAGACATATACTGAACACCAGTGCATGTTCCCAGGACACTGGCATAGGATTTAAAAGTGGAACCATGATAGAAGTGTTCCAATGTAGGACTTAGTGACAAGCTCAGTCTAGCCCCAGACAACATGTCATCCTCCATGTATCCAGCTATTGCCACACTAAACTTCAAAGTTCTCTAAGGACCCAGCCTGTGTCCCAGCTGCTCATAGCCACTGATAGCCTGGCCCAATCCAGCAGCCATTGCAGCCCTAGCAAGTTTGCTGAATATACTAAACAATATGCACGCGTACATGTGCGCATGCACACACACACACACACACACACAAACACACACAAACACACACATGCACATACGCACGCACACAGGTTGTGAAATTCATATCCCCCCCACCTCACCACAGCCCGCTGAAAGACTTTGGAGCCTGAACATTCAGCTCTAGAGGGGCCAGAGGAGCTTGCTTTTCACAGTAACCATAGTCTGTGTTGGCAAATCTGGGTTGGGCCTGGGGGTGGGTGGTGAAGTCCCAGTGTGAAGAAAGCAGGGCCAGACCATGAATAGGGCTCTGTGAAAAGGCCAAGCTGAGAGGACTGGGGAGGCTGGAATGTGAGGAACGTGCTCTCATGACTGTGGCCTGAGGCCTGGGTCTACAGCACAGGGTTGATCAGGGGTGATGGGATGGCGGGGCAACAAAGGTGGAGCATGAAGCCAAGAAAACAGGAAAGGAAAGGAGAAATGGCTTTCCAAGTCTCCCCTCAGATAGCAGGTCAAGGACTGTGGAGAGCCTATAGACTGGACAGAGAGGATGTTAGGGGCAGTGGGCTTGGTTCCACCCATCTGAGTGAGAGTTCTGCATCCCATTGTCCCATTGTCTGGATCAAGCCTTTTACTCTGTTTCTGAATTTTATGCCAGCTGCTATCCAGTTGGCAGGCCAGATACCTAGATGTCATCCAGGAATCTTTTTCTTCTTTTTATTTTTCTCATCCTCTGTCCTTTATCTGTCTTCTAACACATGAATAGCCTATTTGTTTATTAGTCCCCCATTCCTACTCCAAAGGTCTCTGCCCAATCCTGAGCCTTACTACTTCTCTGATCTCTGTGTCTGGATTTGCCTAATACCCTGCCTATCCTTCACTCAACATCTAGAGCAGTTCCCAACCTTTTTAATGCTGCAACCCTTTAATACAGTTCCTCACGTTTGAGTGGCCCCCAACCATAACATTATTTTTGTTGCTATTTCACAACTCTAATTTTGCTACTGTTATGAATCATGGTGTAAGTATCCGATATGCAGGATATCTGATAAGTGACCCCCTCACATGTTTAGAAGCACTGATCTATGGTAACATTCTAAAACATGAATCTACGGGCTGGGGTATAATTCACTAGGAAATCACTGGCCGAGCATGCATGAGGCCCAAGGGTCGATGCCCAGCATACAAGCCAGCAAATACATGATAACTCAAGACTAAGAGCCCATAGTTGTTCTTGCCTCTAATCTCAGCATTTAGGTCATTGAAGCAAGAGGATTGGCTTAAATTTGAGGCTATCTTGGACCATATGGTGAGTTCCAGAACAGTCTGGGCCATAAGTAACATCCCATCTAAGACTACAGCAACAACCAACAACAAACCAAAACAACCAACCAAACAGCAGCAACAACAACGAAAAGCAGACCAAACCAACCAAGTAACAACGGCAAATTACAGCATGATTCTAACCGTGTTCCTTCTTTCTTTAGGCCCTTTCAGTGGTCTTCCAGGCTGACATAGCCCTTCGTAATCTGGAACCTATCTGCTGCTCTAGTTGTATTGGATACTCTACTCTCCAGCCAGACTATAGGCAGTTTCAGTTTCTCAAAGAACCCATTTGGACCCCTCCTTGCCCTTTTCTATACTCTACCCTTTGATTGGCCTGCTTTCTTGCTTCTTTGTCTGGCTTCAAGACCTGATCCAAGTGCTTTGAGAAGGACCTCATAACACAGTATCCTCCTATTCCCCTGAACCCCAACTCCCAAATGTTTCCTTCCGCTTCAGTCCAGAAAAGATTTCTGCAGTGTTGGTAAAGTTGAACATAATGACAGCTTCCCACGTGTAGCTTGAATTCACAGGGCAGGGAAGAAACCTATCTGATTTGTCTCCATTCCTGAGTTCCTAGCATAAAGCCTACCCCTGATGGAATATCTAGGAAATGAATGAGGGAATGAATAAATACAATTTAAATAAAATCACTACTAACCTTGGCCTTTTTTTTTTTTTTTTTTTTGCTTTAGGGTCTTACTGTATACCCAGGCTGGCCTCAAGCTTGCAATTCTCCTACCCCAGTCTCTAGATTGCTGGGATTCCAAGTGTCTATCACCACTTCCAGCTCAGAGCAACTGTGTTTTCTTGATCTTACTCTTATGACTCTTGGTTCAGAACTTCTAGATCTTGCAGCAATATGTTCAGCAAGCAGGAGACAAGAAGGACCACTGTACCAGCATGTAGGTGGTCATACTCCATCTTCTTCTACCAGGCTTTCAGCAAGCTACCAGATTAGCATCAGGAGTGAGAGCGAAATTAAAGCCGGAGTAGATTTGGAAATTCAGTAGTGAAAGTCGAAGAATTCTGGAATTTGTAACCAGCCTGGATTACATGAGACCTGGGTCTGGGAGATGGGCGAGTGCGGGGTGGGAGTGGGGCGGGAGGGAGAGCACTGTATCTCAAACCCTCCCGTTCAACCTTTTATTTTGGGAAAGGGTCTTACTACATATACATAGCTCAGGCTAGTCTTGAATTCACTCTGTAGCACAGATGGACACTGAATTTGTGTTTTTGTCTTGGCCTCCTGAATGTCTAGTTTTATGGCCCTATGCCACCAGGCTCTCCTCTAATTATCTTGTGAACAAACTTGAAGTTTCTTATGCTCATGATGAATTGGACTGGTAGTAGGATAGGGTAGAAGGGGTTTCATGCGACTAGAACAGGACTGCAAAGTAGCTATCTGTCCCAACTGTTAGCTCATTTCCTAATTTCCCAGAATTGTCAAGTAGATAGGACCTCACGGGCCCCTTCTTTTGTCCTTTCTTCCACCCACTCACCCTTCTTTTCTTATATCACCCTTGTCCACCAGATAGAATTATGTTGACTTGCTCACCATAGTTCCACTTTGTAGCTTTTTTTAGGGACTTGCATCTCTCTCTCTCTCTCTCTCTCTCTCTCTCTCTCTCTCTCTCTTTCCATACTTCTCTGATTCTAGAACTTTCTATCTCCCTAACATTTTTACAGGTCATAAATGAATGATAAAGTGAATATGCTTCCAATACCTTCTTTTTCTTGTGGGCAAATGTGTTCTTTGAGGACAGATTGGTTTGTAGCTCTTCTAGGGTGATCTAGGTTAGAGACAAGTATTTCTAAGATTAGGAGTCACTGGGACTAAGTGGCTGTACCAGACGTCATCATCATTGTTCTGAGGGTAAGAGACGTGGTACCTATTCAGACAACCCCTTTGCTGATAGCATTTTGGTCGATATCAAGGTGCAAACAAGCAAGAAGATGCTATCTCTGAGAAATAGATCCTTCCTTCCTCCCTCTCTACCCCCCTCCTTCCTTCCCTTTCTTCTTTCCTTTCTACTTTCCTTCCTTCTTTCCTTTCTTCTTTCCTTTTTTCTTCCCTTAACGGCATGATTGCTATCACTTTAGCCCAAGCTTCTGACATTGTTTGCCTGAAAACACACACAAGCCTTCCGATAGATAACTCTGCTTACATTACAGCATTACAAACCCTCCCTGCACAGCAGCCCAAAGGACTGTTTTAAGGTTGAAGTCCCATTTTTATCATTCCACTCTTTGCTCCCCAATGGCTGCCTACTTGTGCTTTCCAGCAAAGCCAAGATCCTCTTCCAAAACCCTGCAGATGTTTGGCTGTTACCCACCCCCTCTCTCTTCAGAGTTTTCCTGGAATGTTATGCATCCGATCTTCCTATAGATCTCTCCTTATCTTTGCTAAACAGGTCGTTGTTCAAAGTTTAGCTCCTGGGAGAGGCTCACATGCCCACTTCCTAGTCACTCTTCCCTGTCACTTTGTAACTCAAGTCTTAAAATTTCTCCTTGGGTCTTGTGATGCCTGACATGTTTTTGTTTCTTTCTTTATTGGTTGCCAGTTCGCACTAAGAAGTGTCTACAATAAGGACCTTATTTGTCTAGGGGATCATTATACTCTTAACATCTAGCATGGTGATCTGCAGATATTTGTGGAATGAATTCACCAAGGATTTTTAAGATGCTGAAAACCATTGTTATATACATTTTTTTCACAAAGCCTGTGAGGTCAGGATTTTTACTTTCCTCCTTCTAAGTATACAGAAACTGAGACTCGAGTGATTATAAATGATATTTAGAATCACATGTAATCAGAAAAGGAAGACTGTCCCTCAACTTGGGCTTTCCAGTTCTAAATACTGCTATTTACACTAAAGAATCTTGCTTCTATCCTGTACAGGACTAAGCATCCGTGCCAGTAGATGCTTACTAATTCTCTGACAGTCTGCATTATCAGGCATTGAAACTGTATTGTGAGCTACTTGGGGGCACTCCCTTTCTGTCAGACAAAAGTGAATCAGAAGTAGACAATTGAATAGGAGGAAGCAGTATGAAGTAGGTGGCTAGGAATCTGGGACTCTGGGCTCCACTTTTCTCCTTACTTCATCCTTCTCTTCTATGGGCCTCAATAGGCCCTTCCATAAAATGGGTAAGTTGAACTTGCTAGTTTTAAAGATCCCTTTCAGCTTTTAATATATGTTCTTTTTTTTTTTTTTTTTTTTTTGGTTTGGGTACAGTGCGTGCTTGCTGCGGCACAGATATGAAGATCAGAGGGCAATTTGAAGGAAGTTCTCGCCTTCTGCCGTGACGGTTCTGGGAATTAAACTTGAGTTTTCAGGCTTGAGAACAAGTGCCTTTACCCGCTTAGCCATTTTACTGACCCCTTTTCCATTTTGATACGTTCTCTCTGTTTCCTTTGCAGTGCTTCCCGTCGCTGCCAGGGAGGAAGAATATCGGTGAGTATGCAAGATGCACCTCACAAATGACGTACTAGGAGATAAAGCCTCCTCCCTCATGATGTGCATGCGCTAGCTGATCTTCTTTTTTTTTTTTTTTTTTTTTTTTTTGGTTCTCTTTTTTCCGAGCTGGGGACCGGACCGGGCAGGGCCTACGCTTCCCAGGCAAGCTCTACCACTGAGCTAAATCCCAACCCTGCTGATCTTCTTAAGGAACAGCGGCAGTGGCAAAGCTGGAGACAGTTTCTCTTTTGGCCTCCCAGGGCACATCTTGGCTTCTTCCCACCCTGCCTTTTGGCTCTGGCTTACGGGCAATGCCTCTTTATTTCTCCGATGAGGGTCTTGTTCTTGTCTGTGAGCCAGGGGAGGATTTCCCTCCTGAGCTATCAGCACACCGCAGCCACCCATGTGCTTCCCTTGTTCTCAGCTGCAGCCTTCCCACTGGCGCGTGTACTATGGACGGGCAAGGCATCAGGAAAGGGACATGTGGAAGTGGAGAGAGAGAAAGGAGGCTTGATGTTTTGGGTTCGTGTCCATGACAGGCCAATGCTTGCTGTGTCTGGAAGGATTCCGAGATAAGATGGGCTCCCGGACTACTTAGATTAAAGGGACAGGTGTGTTTAAAAAAAAAAGTCCCTCTGCTCTCTGACAAGTTTCTTTGCGTCAGACAATGCATTTTCCTTTGCCCCCCTGGTGTTGACTTGATGTGAATAGTCTGTGGTAGTCTGCAAGCAACTTCACTGCGCTGAAGAGAACGCAGCTATCTAGAGAGGCTGCCATGGCAAACAACAGAAAGGAGGTTGCTGGTCAGGAAAGGGTTGGCAGCCACTGCCAGAACAAAGCCTAGGCTAGGCTTTCCTGAGATCTCTGGGGCCTCAGCCATTGTCATTCACTTATCTTTCTTGTCTGGAGGAGCCTATGACTTGAATGAGCATCATTCCTAAGGGGTGGTCCCTGAAACAGTGAGGCTTCAGTGAATTGTCATGCTAAAGGTCAAGGTGTGGCATCCTGGGAAGGTGTTAGAAGAGACTATGGGAGCCTTGCTGTCAAGCTGGAGCTGCTTTTAGGTGCAGTCTTACCAGAAGTCAGGGGCATTTGGTGACTTCCCAAGGATGTTTCCACTTGAGTTCTTGGGTGGCAGCTTCTAAAAAGGAGAAGTGTGAGACAGGGTGTTTATTTGCATTGCTATGACAGCAAAGGCGAGAGACCTATTTTGAAGAAGCGTTGCTTTGACAAGCACACAGCATGCATCTGCTTCTTAAGACCTCGGTCCAGCACTTCTTGCTGAGCACAGCTCCTTCTCTGTACCAGGGACTTCTGGGAGCACAAGTTCTGGGTGCTGCCCATACTAGGAGAATGATGAACTTCTCCAGTTCGCAGACACCAACTTCATGGCTAAAAGAAACCCCTCAGGCCCTGAAATAGTGACCCCCCTATCCCAGACAAGTGCATTTACAACTGCCAAGTTGTCTCATTAAAACATCTGTGCCAGGGGAGCCAGAGATACAGCTCAGTTGGTAGACTACTTACAGGACATGCTCGAAACTCTGGGTTCAATACGTAGAACAGCAAAAATGGGGTGTGGTAGGGCAGACCAGAAGGAAGAGGATCAGAGTTCAAGGTTATCCATGTGTACATACTGAGCTAAAAAAAGAATATCTGTATAAAATTGGCATGCAAGCTAGTACTAAGCCCTGGGAGGATGGGTACTTTGTGGCCTCCAGAGGAGAGAGGAATATCTTTTACAGGGTGTCAAGAGAGGTTACCATCTATGAAGTGAAGACAGGACTGCTTTTTCTTCTATTGGTTTGGGTTCAAGTTTGAAAAAAGTCTATTGGAGGGCGTGTTTTCAGGCCAAATCAAGGACAAGTCAGCAGCAATTATGTGTTTGTATGAATGCGGTAATTGCAACAGCAAGGCACTAGACCAGAGTTCCTTACAGATCTCATTGTGTGAACCCCAGCCAATTTCTTCCTTTCCGGAGTGCTATCCACATCAGTATAATGGGACATCTTCCACAAGACTCATATGTGTCACAAGGTATTCCTTGTGCATCGCAGAGGGTCAAGGTTGTGCTTACCAGCAGCATATATACTAAAACTGGAGCAAGCCAGAGACAATGAGCAGGCTCTTTGCACAAGGATTAGACACAGGAACAGCAAAATGTGGCTCGCACCTGCAATCCCAGGATTCAGGAAGCAGAGGTAAAGGCCCAAGGGTGATGGTTTCCATGCTATGGTAATTACGTAGGAGAGATGTATCAAAATGAGAGCCTATGTAAAAAAACAAGTGTCAAAGTAATGAACGAAGTGCTTGTTTATGATATTTCACTGCTAGAATGAGCAGAAAAACCTGTTTTAAATTATTGGGTTTTTTTGCCCACTGGACAGTGTGTTTGTGTTTCAAACTTCAGGAGTTTTACAAAACCAAAATGTCTTCCTGCTGCTGTCGCTCAATTGCTGAACAACCCTCTTGGAAGTGACTAATGTTACTGACTTTTTGGTTCCTCAATGAGTTTAGATGGTCTAGAGAAAAGGAGCTGCTAGATACGGTGGGGGTGGGGAGAGGGGCATGCGGAAAGGGTGTTAGGAAGAACTGTGGGGCCGGAAATGTGGACTGGTAGAGTCAGCATTTGTTTGGACTCTGCCCCCTCTGCTGGAGCCACCCTGAAGGAAGATTCCCTTCTAGGAATCTCAGTACAGCCACGTGCCCATAGAATGCTCGCATTGCAGAACAGAGGGGTGCAGGAGAGGACCAGTCAGAGATTTTTAGAGGCAAAAAGCCAACAACAACAACAACAGCCAAGATAGTCCTGAAATCTGGCGGTTGCCTGTGATTAGTATATATAATCTTATTAGGATGAGTTAACCAAAGATTTCTGAGACAGTTCTATTTCCCTCTGTTCTATGGGCAGAGGAAAATGTGGTATGAGAGGTCATAGGCTCTCTTGTTATGATGTTACCTTACCAAAGAGCAAGAGGAATGTCCAGCTCACTTCAAATCACATGGACCTTCCAGGACTCCTGCTATCAGGATCCTTCTGCTTCCTTCAGGTCCTCCCGCCATGTTTTTAGAGCATGGATTGTTTCTATGATGGATATATTTCTGGAACCTAACAGAAACCCACTTCCTCCAAATAAAACCATAATTCATACCAGTCTTGATTGTAGCTGGGTCGGGGGTGGTGGCTGGTAGAAGATCTCTATTTTTGGTTTTGGCTTTGTCCTTTGCCAGCTGTGTGACTTTAAGCTTCTTTCTCCTCCTCTCTGGGTCTAAGCGTTCCTAGCTATGCAATGTATTACTCCACTAAAACACCAATAAGACACATGTGGCTCTGAAACACCGTCATTCCACGGCAGATTCCACATTCCTATGGAAGCCATTAGCTCTCCTGTCCAGCAGCCTGCAGAGATGATGGGGGCTGGGGGGTGGGCCTTTCTTTCTACCACTCTGTGCCAAATCCTCTCTGAGGCCCCTTGCTCCCACTGCACAAAGCTCCTTTGTTGCCGAAAGCCGTTCAGAGCTACTCTCCAGGCTGCTGCCGAAATGGTTGCAGCAACCTGGGGGGTAATACTTCGCCTGTAACCAGAGCTCCCCATTCCCAACCCGACTGGCTCCAGTTTGGCTGCAGGCTTGTCTTCTCTACTGGACTCTGCCTATCAGCTGAGTCCTCCAATTCTGGGGGGGCAGGGGCATAGAATGGCCAATTTAAAAGGTAGAAAATAAAAACAGATTTCTCCATTTAAATTCACGAATCCAATGACACTATTGGGTGTTACCTCTCATACTCAGGATGGCAGCAGGCTAAAATACCAAGCATATGAAAACCATCATCACTGTCAGAACCCAGGACACTTCCTCCATTTGAATAGAACTAAATCATTCTCATAACTGATTCTTGATAGATTCAACCACTCCATATTTGCTGTTTTGCAAAGAACATTTGCAGACCATGGCTTGCTTATCTTTTGACATATTTTCTCCAGCAACTTCGAAGATCATAAACATCTACTTAGTTGGAAGGGTATCTGGAATGGATTATCATTTGAGACAGGAAATGTGTCAGCCATAATCTAAAGTAAATACAGCTAAGGCAGAAACCCTGGCTTTGAGAGGAGAAGACAGCATGTAGTCCCATCTCTGCCATCAGCGCCTTCTCTGTCCATTACCTTTATTGAATATTAGTTTTATCATCTATCCAATAAGAAATTTGAACCAAAAACTCATCATGGTCTCCTGCACTTTGACTCTGCATTCTCTCCTGTCTCAGCCCCATAGGACTGGTAGAAAGGGCAATTTCAAGATTTTGGGGAAGGGAGGGTGTGGTAAGGGTTTCCAGAACTGTGTAGAACCCTAAGTACTCCTTTGAAGTCAAAGGCACTGTTGAGCCTAGCCTCCCAGTCTTTGTTTTTAGCAGGGCATGTCCGAGTTCAACTCGAGCTAATAGATACAAGTCAGATAAATGCGTAAAGGCACAGTGTATACTTGCCCATTTTCATAACCTGAGCCAATCCAGATTAGACGATAGAGAGGAGTAGGGATTGCAGGTGAATTGTCGGAGAAAGATGTGGAAGGTGCTGTCAGACTGTCACTAAAAATCACATGGTCCCTTCAAACTTGCCATCAGAGATCACTGTTTTCATCATGCTTCAAAAACCTTCTCATCTAGGACTCGCTTTCTTGGTGAATGTACCAGTAGCCACTCAGCCATTGAAGCAAGAATTATGGGTGTCACCTGGACACCATCATCCTTCTTACTTGCTACCATTCAGCCACTAAGTCGTGTAAAAGAGATCTCTTTGTAATGCTTTCTAAATTTGCTCCTTCTTTGCCACCCACACCACAGCCCTCCATTTGGACCTTTAGGAGCACAGGCATGGATGGATGTTTCATAACTTCTGTCTACCTCCAAGCCTTTTGTACAATTTTTTTTCTTCTTCTTCTTCTTCTTCTTCTTCTTCTTCTTCTTCTTCTTCTTCTTCTTCTTCTTCTTCTTCTTCTTCTTCTTCTTCTTCTTCTTCTTCTTCTTCTTCTCCTTCTCCTTCTCCTTCTCCTTCTCCTTCTCCTTCTCCTTCTCCTTCTCCTTCTCCTTCTCCTTCTTCTTCTTTCTTCTTCCCTCTTCCTCTTCTGCTAATGCTTCTTCTGTTAATGCTTCTTCTTCTTCTTCTTCTTCTTCTTCTTCTTCTTCTTCTTCTTCTTCTTCTTCTTCTTCTTCTTCTTCTCCTTCTCCTCCTCCTCCTCCTCCTCCTCTCCTTCTCCTCCCCCCCCTCTTCCTTTTCTCCTCTTCCTCTTCTTCCTCTTCTTCCTCCTCCTCTTCTTCTCCTCCTTTGTCCTCCTCCCCTCCTTTTCCTCTCCTCCTCCTCCTCCTCCTCCTCCTCTGCCTCTTTATCCTTCTTCCTCATTTTACTTACAGTACCAAGAATCAAACCCATGGCCATATATGTTAGTCAACTTCTCTTCCACTGAACCACCATCTAGACATCATTTCCATCTTTTCTCTGTTTCTATTGTAACACATAACCTTGTCCGATATTCTTTTATTCTCTTGTCTATCTAGTAGACTATGAGCTCTTGTATATTGTCTACACGCCTGACTCCTGTATCCCCAACTATAAGCTGAGGACTTCACATAAATAATGAATCTGCCATGAACTATCTTTAATTTTCTAATGGTACAGCCAAAGAGCTCCTAACAATAGGATTGGTGAATTATTACACTTTCTTCTCTGTCATTTCAGCTCTAAATCCATCTATTACAAATCAACAGAAAGCCTCACTAGTTTCAGATGGCAAAGTGTCCCAAGGCATGCCTTTGGGGGGGACACATGCTTCCACTAAACCATTAGAACTTGGAGCTTGCTACATCTCAAGAAAAGTCTTTAAGGGCCATGTTAACTGATACTTCTCACAGCAAGTACTAAGGGACCCTAGCACCCTCAGAGAGTCCTTGGAAGCCATGAAAGAAGACAGAACTGAGAGGTATTTCATTCCTGTTGCATTCAAGCTTTACAAATTGGGGGTCTCCTGAAGATATCATTTGGAGTCTTGAGTTTTCCATATAAAAGCGAATGTTAGAGATTGTAGCTGAACCTAGTGCTCAGGTGCTAGCTGGCTCCCTTTTTAATATCATTTCTGCTATCTAACTAGTTTAGCTCTGACCAAACTCTCTAGGGATTGTGAAGCCTTTGTTATTTTGCACTCAGTTCATAGTCTCCCTCCTTCCCTTCCTCGTCCTGTGCTGTTTTGAGATAGAGTCTCGATATGTAGTCCAGGAGAGCTTCATGCGTGCAGCTCTCTGCAAAACTCCCATTTCTCACCTTTCTGAATGTTGATTTCAAATACCCGCCTCTATGCCTATTGAATATTATTAATATCGACTCCTAATTGGGTGTAAACCAATTTCTATTATTAATCCAGTTTTCCCCCTTGGAGATTCATGAGAGTGAATTCATGAGAGAGGGAAGAAGGAATTTCCCTGTGGCTATTGGCATCTACACTTTTCTGGTGTTTGAGGTAGAAGGGATCTTATTGCTTGTGTAGACCAATGTGCTCATTAAAGTTGGGAAATTCAAACTCAGTGCAAGGAAGTGACTACAGAAGAACATATAGATAGCTAGACGAGTGACAAACTAGAGTCAAGTTCCTACTCTTCTACAATGTTCTCCTCAGACTCTGTCCTTTTCCAGAGTGAATAGCCTTGGCTCTAAGATCTCCCACAAACTCAAGTAGCTTCCCAATGGCCAGGGAGACAAAGTGCTGTGCTGTTGATTGCTCCACAGTGGTTTATGTGTGCTGTGGGAAAGCATGGGAAACTGGTGTCAGAAGCAGACTTAAGTCTTGTCACAACCTGAATGCTGCTTCTCATCGCACCCATCTTCCCATAGGTCTGAATCCACTCAAACAGCCCCCTCCCCCAGTGCAGGACAGCGCAGCCAGCTTTCTGAGTCCTTTTCTGAACTGTGGGCTGGAGATTCCTGCTGTGTGACCTTCCACATCTCAAATCCAGAAACAGGAAGACTTGATGTGGTTTGCATTTTTGAGAAGAAAAATGAAAACATAGGAAGTGGGGTTCCTGGGAAGACAGGCTTCTAATCCTGCATCCCATTTGTCCCTGGAACAGGATAGTACTGGGCATACATTCCACAGAGGAGGGGAATAACTTTCCATATGAAAAACAAAACAGGGAGCCCTTCAAGGTTTGGAAAGAGAAAAAGGTCAAAGGGAGACTTTTAAGCAGGCAAAGGGCAGTAGGTTGAGACTCTCCAGCCCTTTCTCACACTCTATCCTCACTGGCAACTGTCATTCTTTGATCTGTTATCATCACATCTGACCCCTGGCAAAGTCCTGCTCCATGTTGTGCACTGGCTAAAGGAAGAGTTGGACTTCTCCTCTGAGGACAACCAAAGCACACTCATTCAAAAACCTTCCATTAAAGCCCAGAGGGAGCAGACATTAATTACACACGCAAAAACAACACACAGCGCCCAGGCTTTGCCAAGTACAGGCTTCTTGGTTTTAGAAACCCAGTGCAGGGAAGTGCCTTGCCTTACTCCAGCTGTTTCCTGGGATAACCACCCCTGATGAGCTGCTGTGAGTTTGTGTGGCTTTGCTTGTTATCTCAGCTTTCTACCACTGAGAAGTAGGAACCGAGTGCGCTCCTACCTATGCAAATACTAGGAAGGCCAATGCAAAAGGGTAAGTTAGAAAAACAGAAAAAAAGTCCAATATTCCTGGATTTCTAGGTCTTTTACAGTCCTGGTTTCTGGGCTGGCAAACATGAATAGTGTGTAGCTAGCTTCCAGGATAGAAGTATAGTTCTGCCTTTGGGTCTCAGAGAAATATAAATACAGCCCTTCAAGAAAATCAGCTCTTGTCCACCCCTGAAATTTCTATAGATGTACATGTCACATAGGAAAAGCTGGATCCTTGATTTTGCTGCAGAAAGTAATTGCAGGGCAAGGTAGTGCAGGGAATGAGGGGATCTTCACTGCCAACAAAAATTAATGATGCTGCTTGTGTGGTTCCCTGGAAGTTTCCGGAGGAAGAAGGCTATACTCCAAGTTGTACATGCTTAGGCCTTAAGCAAAGTTTCTTGGTATTTTTTGCATTTTAAGAATATCTAATTCTATATAAAAGAAATATTGTGTCTATGTGGACAATGTTCACAGCCAGTGTTAACTGTGTTAATTGTGCTGGAATTCCTCATTATCACCTGACCAATATCAACCAGAGTGAGAGATTCCTTTTTCTTCCTGTGTTGTCACAGTGTTTCTCTCCTCCCTTACCTATTATCAGCCCTTGATACAAATCAAACAAAAGAAAGGAAGGGAGGGAGGGAGAGAGGGAATGGGGTAGGGAGGAAGAGGAGAGAAAAAGAAAAAGAAAAAGAAAAAGAAAAAGAAAAAGAAAAAGAAAAAAACTCTAGAATGGCAAGAAAACTCAGAGAGTTCTGGGTCTGAATTGTGACTGTCATCCCTGTAATACCTCTCTGAGACTTGGCTCTCTCTTTTTGTTCATGCTCCAGGCTGATCTGGAACTCATTATGTAGTTCAGGATGGTCTTGAACTAGTGATTTTTGTGTTTTAGCCTTCTGAACACTTGGATGAAGGCATGCACGACTACCCCTGGAATTTCTCTACATTTGAAAATGGAGATCCCAAAAGTCTGCTTTTAGATTGTGGGATCTAAGTGTGAGGAGGGGAATGAGAGTGCTCAGACAAGACATAGATGATAATTTTTCCTTCCATCCAGGAATCTGACTTGAGATCACAAAAGCATCTGCTGAGACTCAAGGAATGAATCCCCAGGCCTCTGGGATAGAGACTGCTTACGTTGAATCAGGATTCCAGAGCCACAACCCCCTACTCCAGGGAAGCCAGAGCATGCAGGCCAGAGAGGAATTGATAGATGGATGGCAGGATCAGGAATGCCTGGTGATCAGGTCTCTAAAGAACAGATGTGCTTTCTGTCTCAGGTCTGACAATAAGCATCTTTGAAAAGCTTGCCTCATTCCTGGGGACTAAAGTACAACCAGGCAGGATGTGTTGGCTTCACTCCTAACAGACCTCTGACCTTTGGCAGATCCTTGTTCTCTCTGGATCCGCATTTCCTCATAATTAAAATGAGAGGCTTGGAGTCTGTGGTTTTTTATTTGGTTGTTGTTGTTGTTATGTTTTTGATGTTGTTGTTGTCGGTGGTGGGTTTTTGTTTTGTTTTTTGTGGTGTTGTTGTTGTTGTTTTGTGCCTACATTGTTTCTATGAGCCTTAGTTGGAAAGGAATTTGTCCTTGACTTACCAAAAATATGATCAGTCTGATCATCAGGTAGTGTGACACAAAATCCTGGGTTCTGGTAGAAAACGGCAAAAAGCAGTTAGAGGAATGGCCTTGCCTAGTCCCTACAATCCCTTCTATGTCTTAACTGAACTGGTTCATTCCAAGCTGCCCAGGGAAAACTGAAGGGCACATGGATCAAAGCAGGTGTTTCCCAAGCCTGGGGCTCTGCCACAGGTACCACAATATGACATGAAGTAAGGAAAGGAAACAGGAAATCCTACACACTGTGCGCACCTAATTGTTCAGGAGGAATTCCTTTGTGGCAGGCCTGCTGCTGTCTCAGAAGTCAGCAACTGCTGAGGAGGGAGAATGGCAAACCTGCAGGCTCATTTTGCAGACTCTAGTCTGTTTAGACCTTCTCTATTCTTGAAAGCCTAGTGCAAATATTGTCTCCTTCCTCTTCCAAATCCCCAGAATGCTGTGTATCTGCTGTATCACATGGCTTGTGTTCTGCCTTGTGTTTGAGCTATTTTTTCAGATATAGAATAAGTAAAAATACATGCTCCAGGTTAAAAAAAAATTCTCTAACTATTGAGCCATCTCTCTAGCCTAACTCTAGGTCAGAATTTAAACCTGGGTATCTGCCTACCAAATAGAAGATAGTTTAAATTCCACAACCCACTACTGGAGCTGGCTACTGTTACAGAGTCAGTCTCTGCCCCCTTCCCATTCGTAGTGTGTGTGTGTGTGTGCGTGTGTGTGTGTGTGTGTGTGTGTGTGTGTGTGTGTGTTATTGATTGCCAGGAATGAATATCAGAGTTATTGAAAATGTAAAAGTTGTCCAGTGAGATTGCTTAGCAAGAAAAGAGCACTTACTAACAAACCCAGTAAACCTAAGTTTCACCTCAGAAGCCTACATCGTGGAAGGAGAGGACCAAGAACTGCAAATCATACTCTGACCTCCACACACATGCACTAGAGTACTTGTTTATGCGTGGAAGCATGTAGGCACACCCCCCCACACACACACGCACACACACACATATATGAAGGAATACAAAAGTCTGTTGATCTTGGTGGTCCACATTAATAAACCCACAGGCAGGAGGAATCTAAATTTAAGGCTACCCTAAGCAATTTAATATGACTCTCACTCAAAGTGAAAAATGTCAAAAAAGAAAAAAGAAGAAGAAAGAGAAAAAAAGAGCGAGACTGAGCATATAATAGCTTGGCAGTTCAGTGCTTGCCTACCATGTATGAAACTCTGCGTTCTGTCTCCATTACCTTCAAATAAATAGAAGCAGGGGCATGAGGGTTTGGAATGAGCAACTCCAGTGTTGGCTCTGGAGTCAAAACACTCTGGGTTAAGGTCTGGCTAGCCCCTTGCTGTCAAATCAACTTGAGTGAATTCTGTCTCCTCTTTGATCTGTAAATGGGGTAACCTTCCTATCTCACTATCTCACAGGGTTGCTGTAAAAGCAAACCAGATGAAAGCATCAGGAACGGCAAGGGGCTCTCTATTAATCTCCATGATGTCTCTGCACCTTTGAAATAGAAACCTCAGCTCATCGGGAGCTCTGTCCCCAGTGCCCCTGGCTCCCGGTGTCTTGGACAGAGCAGGCAGCTGCTGGTGCTGGGCGATGTGGGACAGCACCTCTGGGTTATGCACTACACACCTAGAGTTGCTGATGCTTTGCTACTGCCTATTTCCAGACACACTGTCCCTTGACCTTCCTTTGAAGCTAGACCTAGCTGAGGGAACCAGTTTTCTAAAATTGCTTGGCTTGTAAAATATTGTCGCTTCACCAAGTGGGCACTGGCCTGGCCTTGTCCCCGAGCACTTTCGATCTCTTTGAAATTTCTGCAAGCCTTATTTCCGCTTTCTGCTCTCTTAGCATCCAGTTCCTCAGATTCTGTTTTCAATGGATTCTTTCAAAGTTGCCTGCCAAGAAAAGAAATGTGGATTCCTATAAAGGAAGTAGAAAGATACGGAGAAGAATATTTAGTATCCAAATGAAGCAGATATAAAACTTTTGGCAGTGAGAGGTAGAGAGAGCTGCAGCATGTCAGGCATTCTGAACTCCTTCTATCGGTCCCTTTTAACAGTTGACAAACTGATGGGAAAACTGAGAGACCTGGAGAAGATAAGGGACTTCTCCAGACAGTGGAGCAGCTTGGGAGGCTAGGTGAAGTGACAAGGGGCAAGCCTCTGCAGTGTACCTGTACACTGCGAGGTTAAAGTTGAGGGACCAAGCCTGGGGGAGGTAGGTGGGACCCGAATAGAAATGAATGTGACCACTGAGAAAGAAGCATCAATCAGAAGAAGCAGTCAGACCAGCTGCAAAATTCCCCCCAAAAGTGGGAATAGAGGAGGGTAGTGGTTTAGCAAATTATGAATTTTGCTGAGCAAGGGAAGGGAGGAGAGAGGAAGAGAAAGGAAGAGGGGCCAGAAAAAAAAAAGAGTGGAATGAGGAGAGGGGAAAATGGGGGGGGTGATCTGGAGTAGCAAGGTCGGTAAAAGTTGAAAAGGAGAAAATCTGTATAGTCCTATGCTGTGTGGGCATCCAACCCCTTTCTAAGACCCTACCACAGCCATTACTGTTTGGCTTCTTTTAGACTCTGAAAATGTCAACTGGTCTTTGGTTTTTTGATTTTGTTTTTGGTTGTTGTTTTGTTTTTGTTTTTCCTTTGGCTTTAAAAAATCGGTCAATCACAACTGCTGGCTATTAGGAGAAATGGCCCAAGACTTAGGCTTTGTCTTAGCAAATCTAGCACACCAAGGAGCTCATCCTGTAGTCTTCGTTTGCTTCCAGAGCAAGCCCTAGGCTACTCCCAGTCACTTGTGTCTGAGTACCAACCACAGCTCTCCTTCACACGGAGTGGTTGGACAAATTGCCAAGGTTCTCGCTGCCTCAGTGACTGAATTTGCAAAAACGAGAGTAATAGCCTTCAGAGAAGGTGCTAAAGGATCAAAGAAGTGGCTCCTGGATTAGCATGCAAACAGTGCCTGGGACATTGTTAGTGCTCAAAAATGTTAAGTGGGTCAGTGGTATAGTTCAGTGGACAAAAGCACTTGCTGCGTAGCCCGACAACCTGAGTTCAGTCCCTAGAACCCATATAATCACATGGTGGATGTGGAGAACCCATTGTAAGTTGTCCTCTGACTGCCATGCAGGTGAACCACTGCATAAATAAATACGTAAGTAAGTAAGTAAATGTAATTTTAGAAATAGTAAGAATCACTGTGACATTCTGGGTTCAAAAGTAAGTCAGTAGACAGCCGAGGCTCAACTGCAGAAACACTACATCTAAAGCTAGGCATGGTGATTCAGGGCTATAATTCCAGCAGCCCAGAGGCTGAGGCAGGGGATGCAGAGTCTCAGGCCACTCTGAGCTACATAGTGAGACCCTGTATTAAAAATGAACCAATGTTGTTCTTAGTACAAGCAATAACGCCAGTGAACTACTTCTACTCTTTTTCTATGAAATGTACAAACCTCTGCTTCTGGTGGGGCGGTGGCGTCTCCTGTCACCTTATATAAATATGTGAACACTTTCATCAATACTGCCATCATCTGTTAATGATCGCAGTATAGTTTCTGTCTGCTTAATTAAAATCGTATGGAATGACATGACTAATAAACTCAAAGTCTGAACTGCAAAAGATGAAAAGACCCCAAAACACACACACACACACACACACACACACACACACACACACACACACACACCCAGAGAGAGAGAGAGAGAGAGAGAGAGAGAGAGAGAGAGAGAGAGAGAGAGAGAGAGAGCCATCTTTCCAGCACCCCACACCTTCAAGACAAGGCTTCACCCATGTAGCTCTGCCTGAACTGAACTCACCATGTAGACCAGGCTGGTCTTCAAGACACAGAGCTCCTCCTGCCTCTTTCTCTATAGTGGTGGACTTAAAAGCATACATCACCATGGCTATTGGCTTTAAAGGCTTCTTTGATGGAGACTCTCCCTTCCCATGTCCGACTGAATACTAAATGAATCTGCCTATACAAGACAGATCCAAGCAATGTGGTTTTGATGGAAACAAGGAGGAATAGACATGGGGTTCAGCTTCCAGTTCTCGCCCACCCATTTCCTCCATGGCAGTCCTCATGCAGGGATGAGGCTATCACAATCCAGAGAGGGCAAGTCGCGGGACCAGAGTCTACAGCAAGTGGTGGGCAGAGTGGGATCTAGGTGGCACTACTGGGCTTGGAGGACACTAAGTTGGACAAGGAGAAGTGCTTCCTTGGGTAAGCTGAAATATAGAAGAGCTACCTTGAGGCAAGGGTGGAGAAAATGCAAGGGAAAGGGTGAGCAGGATAGGAAGCAGGTGCCTGAGTGTGATCAGCCTTACTGGATAGGTTTGTCATGCTGGGCCACCTCAAACTTGAAGACAGTCAAGGGCCTCTCCTTGTTCCCACCACATTGTGACAAGGGCTGTAGTTCCCTTACCCTTGAGGGACACAGTCAAGCTGAGTCTAAGTCTTACCTCCAGGTCTTCTAATTAGGCTCTTGGCTCAAGTTGATATTTTCACAAGGCTTGTCCACCAGGTTCTAGAAGTTTGAAAGCTTGACTTCCAACCCATAGTTGTAGAGGGTTCAGAGGTTGTTGGAGGAGCCCATCAGTCCACCCTTTCCACAGCTGTGCCTCCAGCTGGCCAGGGTGTTCTACCACCTGTGCTGTTTATCTAAGAACCGTGAGCTGCTGATTTGTATTTCCAGGACTTGAACATGAGGTACCTGGAGACACCACCCTGAAGATAACTTGTGGAGTAAATTTTCTCAGTAAACTTTTGAGTTTTTGTGGAATTAGTTCTTCCTGGTAGATCTCTGGAACCAGTGAGATATAGTGAGCGACCTGAAACACTGAATTCAGGAGCTATGTAAGGCACATATGGGATACAAGGCAGTGAATGGCTTGTTTCTCTATGCGTGGGCCTCAGAAGCTCCCTGTAGACCAGGAGACATGAATCTGCTGCTCACTAATGATGCCAGCTTCAGGGTGGTCTGCTGTGCAGGCCCTGAACCCTCACTAGCCACTGACACATTGGCTTTAAAGCCCAGAAAAGCAAATGGCAGGATAAACTTCCAAGAAGGCCCTCATGATTAAAGGGAGGAAGGTAGATTTTGAGTCTCAGGCTGAAAAATCAAAGATTTTTTTCATGGCTAGCCTACTTGCTCAGAGAGACAAGGTCTAGAAACCTGGGACAGATTTCATGGTGTCTGCTAGTTGTATATTGGCACTACACCCTGGCAAGTAAGGAGCTGAAGACAAGGGGCTTCTCCAAGATTTGACTGAGGTCAAGGTATGTGGTACTAAGGCCAGGGAGGTATAGTTAGGGATCAGAATTACTTGTGAGTCACGGGGGTACTGTGTCCTAGATAAATGCAGAAAGAATTAGTGGGCATTGGAACCAAGCACCGTGCTCAGTGCAGAACCAAGAAGAAAGCAATGAGGTGGGACTAGGGCTGTGCTTCCTGTTGACATAAACATCTGACTGATGCTCTCGGGTTTGATCTACTTGGCAGTTCAGGAAAGCAGGTATTCCTAATCTCCACCTTCCCATCCCCTTCTTCTCTTCTAGCTGTGCAGCTGAACTCAGGCCTCAGCGCTTGCCGGTTGAGCTGTATGCTACCACTGACTACTGGGCTACAGCCCAGGTTGTATTTTGCATTGCCTTTATTTAACAAGGAAGGCTCTGAGGAGCGATATGACCTATCATCTGTTAAAAGTAGTGTCTGCCTCCCAGGCTTCTTGAGAGTTGCAGTCCTTAGCACTTTCTCCAGTACTGAGGTATTAGGGGGTGGGAGTGGGGTGGGGAAACACTTTACTCACGTGCCCAGTGGCTACCTATCCAATAACCACCTAATTAGGCAGTGGTTCCCTAATGTCCTGACCCTTTAATAGAGTTCCTCATGTAGTGGTGACCCCCCCAACCATAAAATATTTCAATGCTACTTCATAGCTGTAATGTTGCTACAGTTATGAATTGTAATGTAAATATCTAATATACTAGCTATCTCATATATAACACAGCCCCAGAGATTGTGACCCACAGATTGAGAATGGCTTATTCGAGGTTTGGCTGCGCAGGCTTTCCTTTTACTTAAGGCTGGCTAGACTACTGGGTGTCTAGAATTGGGCCATAGATATTCTAGGCATGTCTGAGGAAGACCTGAGACTCACCTTTGAAAAGCTATGGCACACCAATGGGAGGAATACCAAGCCTGCAGGTTGATCTGAATCAGGCCATTTCCCACTCAAAAAGTGCTTGCCCGCACACCTGTTCTCTCAAGGCTTATGGCCCAGAAAAAAGAAATCCACTTTCTGAGTGAAGAAACTTAGGTTTAGTGACTTGCCAGAGGTTATATAACTACTGTGTGGCGTAGCCAGGACCCAAACCCAAAGTTGTGCCCAAACTTCCCTTTCCTTTTCCACAAAGTGTGTTTGGCCAGCCAGGAGAGGACAGGCTAAGTTCACCACTGAAGCACAGTGCTTCAGACCAAAACCAACAAACCCGAACTCCCTGGGGTTTCAATCTCTTCCATATGAACTGAACTGTGGGGGCAACCCTGGGGCCTTTGAGAGGGAAGTAAAGAAGCTAACAGTTTCCAGAGCAGCCCCAGGACTGCTGGCCTTTGTGACCGGCCAGAGTGAGGCTGAGACGGTGACCCTGGGTTTGCTGCAATCCCAGGACTGTCTTCCCTGCACTGGTTACTGAGTTGTTTTTATGCTCCCTTCATTTCAAACACTGGGGAAAGAACATCCCAAGGCTTTCTGACATTTGATTTGGTTAAGGCTGCTTCCAGGCTTGTTACTTACCTGCCCAGGCACTCCTCCATCACAGCTCACTCAAGCCTTCAACAAATGTTCCCTAAGTGCCAACTCCGTGCCAAGTACCAACTTCCTAAGCAATGGATATGCGATAAATGATAAAACGCCGTCTCTGCCCTCAGAAAATATACTCTTACTACACAGAAAGATACATAGATAATCAAGTTCAATTTGGAACAACCATTAATGGCGCTGAGCTGTGGAATCAAGAAAGGGGAGGTTGAGGCTAGAGAGATGGCTCAGTGGTTAAGATAGCTTACCGCTTTTGCAGAAGACCAGGGTTCAGTTCCTGGCACCGACATGGCATCTTACAATCACCTTTTACTACACTTTCAGAGGATCAGATCCTCTCATTTGGCCTTTGTAGGCTCCTGCACACATGTGGTGCATATATCCCCTTGGAGGCTCACACACCTACACATAATAGTTTTAAAAGAGAGGTAATAACTTACACTCTCCATACGGGATCCTTAACAGAGGTGTGAGACTTTTCCAGATGCAACACACAGGGTGAATTCTTCAGCATCTCTGTGACTCAGTTTCGTCACCTGTATAATGGAATGATAATAGCACTTGCAGGAACTGGGCAATGGTGGCGCAAGCTCAGGAGGCAGAGGCAGATAGATCTCTGAGTTCGAACCCAGCCTGGTGAGTTCCAAGTTGGCAGAAATTTGAGTCAAAAAAAAAAAAAAAAAAAAAAAAAAAAAAGAGAGGGAAGAAAGAAAGAAAGAAAGAAAGAAAGAAAGAAAGAAAGAAAGGAAGGAAGGAAGGAAGGAAGAGAAAGAAAGGAAGGAAGGAAGGAAGGAAGGAAGGAAGAAAGAAAGAAAAAGAAAGAAAGAAAGAAAGAAAGAAAGAAAGAAAGAAAGAAAGAAAAAAGAAAAATAGGACCTGCAGGAGGGTTTCAGATACCTTGAATTTACCATGTAAATGTTTGTGGTATAAGAAGGAAATCAGATGAACATTCCTGAGAGAAAGATGGGCACATGGGACACTTTGGGACAGTTAATGCAGGACAGTGTGTTCTGGGGAGGCTGTGTGAGCTTAGGCAGCACTTTGAATGCCAACCTTAGAAACGTGGACTTGTTCCTGTAGCTGATGGGCAGCATTTCTGAAGCTTGGGTTTTTGCATGAAGACTGGCGGAGGACCTGTGTGTGTGTGTGTGTGTGTGTGTGTGTGTGTGTGTGTGTGTGTGTGTGTGTGAGTGTGTGTGTGTGTGTGTGATTGCCTGAAATGATTGCCAAGTGTGAATGAGGAACAGCCATGTATATACCACCTAACCCTTGGGGTAGAGAAAATAAACCGCATGTCTACCTTCAAGGACCTGCCCACTTGGGTGGAATAAGTTTAATGCTTGTCAATGATCAAATCAACTGTCTGTGGGAGGAGCAGTGGAAGGAGGGGTAACCCCCTTCCACAAGAAAAGCTCTTGTGTGGCCAGAGAGCCAGGATGTATAGTAGTTACTAGCCAGAGTTGACAGTCCAAATTGTGACCTTGGGCAAATTACTGCAAAATTCACTATGCTGCAGTTTTCTCATAAGTAGAACCAGATATTAAGGCTTGCCTCTGGAAACCCAGGAGATTGTAGAAGGAGGCTTGCCATGTGTTTGAGGTAAGCCGGAGTTCCAGCCTAGCTCATGCTAAAATGTGAGCTCTAGTCTCAAAGACCAACAAGCAAACAAATAAACAAGCACTATATGAATTATAAAAAAATATGAAAAACAGTGCTCAGAATGTTGGTTCCTACCATAAGCACTGCACAAATGTTAGCTATTCTGGCTGACTGAGGGCCTATCCTACTCCCAGTGTCTGGAATTCCTAGAATACAAAGCAATGGTATGGGAACGCCGGAATTCATGAGACCAAAGTTAGCCATCTTCCTCTGGTGCCAAACCAATTTAAAGGCGTAAAGAAGAAAACACCAACAACGGTGTATACTGATGTCAACTGGAAAATTCAAAAGGATGTTTAAGATAAGAGCAGGGACTTCAAAGACATTCCCTGCTTCGAATAGAAGCTTCAGGTTACATCTTCAGCATTCTTCTCCTCCACCCCTAGGGTTAGATGAAGGCAAATGTTACAGCAACTCGGGAGTGTGAGCCTCACCATTATGTAGGTGAAAATAGCAATCCAACTTCTGTTGTTGCTGCTTACCGGCTGTCTGTGAGAACTCAACCTCAGTCCATTTCTTCATGGGTGAAGTGGGGGTGATGTTGAGGATGATAAACACTAAAATATGTATATTGATGTGTCTTTGTAAGCGTTAAATACTACTTTAAATGCATCTGGACAATGACTGGCACAGAGCTAGTGCTGGCTATATTTTAGCTTTTAATTAAATCTTCTCTTCCCACGTGTGGTAGCACCCACCTGTAATCCTAGTGCTCAGGAGTCTGAAGCAGGAGAATTGCTGCTACTTCAAGGCCAGTCTAGGGGCCATATAAAGATCCTGTCTCAAGGCAAGAGCAGTCATGTTTGTTTGTTTGTTTGTTTTTGCATACAGATTCACAGTGACATTGCTTGCGAAGTGTCCATTTTGTGGGCATAGTCCTTTGACACTGTAAGGGGCCAGATAAGATACTCTCTTGATGCAAATGCTGGCAGTCCTTACGTAAGGAGGGAATAAATTACCTCAGCGGTCTTTCTAGTTCAATGTTTTGGGTTTCAAAGCAATCTTTGGAGTCCTTTCTTTTCACTGTTCTGGCCCATAGTGGAAGCAGAACTCAGGAAGAAGTGGGGGACAGATAGGGAGGGAGGTGCCCTTGAAGGATAGGAAGAGGTTGCTGCTGCCTCCTCAGTTGCTGCCACCCAGGGGCTGTGCTCCATACTCTTGCCCAAGCAGAGAGCAAAAGGCCTACTCCTGGTATTGAAGGAAGTTGACTGGAGCCTCCTTTTCCTCAGGAAGATCTTGTCCCTGTGTTAGGGTCAGGACAGGCTGCTGGAAACTCCGAAGTCCCAATGTATAGTTGGCAGTACCAAACTGGGTGCAGAAGTGCCATCCTAATGGCTAACTGTCCTAATCTAGAGTGTGTTTGATGATAGGCCAGAAGGTAGGAAGAGAGGAGAACTGACTCTTTGTTGATTTATGATCATTTGGAAAAGGGACACATGTGAGTGTCCACACACACACACACACACACACACACACACACACGAACACACACACACACACACACACACACACACACACACACACACGAACACACACACAATCTGTACTATAGAATGGCTGATGGAAGATGGCAGAGTCAGATTTCTTAGTTCTGAAATAGACTCACTATGTGACCTTGGGCAAATCCTCACCCCCACTTGTAGAACACACTCATTCGATCAGTAAATAGTTTGTCAAAAAGCCTATTGCACGCCTCCATTGCCCCAGGGAGGAGAGATGAAAAAACACATGACCCCCTTATTCCTTTCCAGTGCTGACTTTAGGAAAAGAGACAACACAGAGCTCATCAACTGCAGACTCGCTCTGGCCAGCTTACACTCACAAATAGAACAGATTCCCCTAAAGGACAAGGTGTAGGTGGTGTGTGTGTGTGTGTGTGTGTGAGTGTGTGTGTGTGTGTGTGTGAGAGAGAGAGAGAGAGAGAGAGAGAGAGAGAGAGAGAGAGAGAGAGAGAGAGAGAGAGAGCTGTGTTACAATGGGCATATGGAACATGCTTCGTAAGTGATAAGCTATACAAACAATGCTCAGATTACAAGCCAGGCTGATTATTCCCCTTAGGCCATGGGGAATATTTTATCCTTATTTTAAATACAAGGAAGCTGAGGTTTGGAATTATGGCCCAGGTTATGCCACAGTTCTCAAAGAGCCAGAATGAGAATCTTGGCCCCTTGATTGGCCATCCAGAGAACTGGAGTAGGAGTGACAAAGTGTGAGAGCTGACAATGTTCTTGTCTTCACGTCTTCATTTGAAAACAGATACATTAGGCCCACTATCATCTCTACAAGCCAACAAGTTTGTTTCTAGCGAGTAGAGGCTGTCTGCCTTTCAGTGAGGCCGGGAAAAGTTAATCCTGCTTCATGGAGCCTGGACTCTGTCCCAGATGCCATGTTCAAAGCTTTCCAGATCCTCAGATTGTCCTGTACCATGAAGATACCCTCCTTGCTTAGGGATGACCAAGTCATTCGTATTATTGGCCCTTAGTTTTCCATTTGCAGTATAGGTGAGTCTCTAAAGACTGCCTCTACTCCAGGAGATTCTTAGTACTAGGATTCCACCATGTCTTTGTTGATAGTGATGGCTTCATTGCACAGTGAGCAGCCAGGGTGAAAATAGGGTGAGGGTGCAGTTGGAGGAAGCTGAGTCTGTTTTGCTAAGATGTCTGGAGCCACCATCGCGACTCCCTTCATTTGTCTGTTGTACAAAATCTCCTCCCATGCCACTAACTGGGATGGTGAGGTGTAAGACATAGGAAGTGGAGGGGCTGATTTGTGACTAACGAGACCTTCCCCAGCCCTCCAAGCTTTGCATAGCCAGAAGGAGCTAGAGAGAATAGTAATAGTGAAATACTTCTTAAATAGGAAGTCAGATACAGAAGGCCATCCATGAGAGATGCTTCAATAGTTACGTGGTGACGAGTGGTGATGTAGATGTACCCAAAGAAGGCCCATAGCTAGAGGAGAAGGAATTCCTGAGCAAAGTTGGGGCATGGAACTTTCCAGTCCTCGCCAGTGGGCTAGTTGGGTGGAGCAGACACAGCCTAGTTGTCCTGACAGCCTTTCCCCAGCTTTCCTCCCTCCAATTCCAGAACTCTTCCTGAACAGGGCTCCATGGAGCCCCTGGTGCGACAGGGTGCCCAAGGACTCATGGCAGAGGCACAGAGCTGGTAGCTCCAGAAGAAAGCCTAGAATGCGGATGCTCTAGGGCATGAAGGGTACCAGGTGGGACTTGCCACACTGGAAAGCAGATGGACAGAGGACGGCAGACCTGGACAGAGGGAGTGTCAGGGCCAGGTTGCCTCTCTACAGGCTCTGGAAATTCAAGCCATCTTCCTATGCACTTTCATCTTTTAGCCCTGGGTCCCTTTGTTCTAAAACTCAATCCTTATCTGAGTGCCCCTTTTCCAGTTCTTCCCCTCTTCATGCCTACTTCTTCTAACTCCTAACAAGCTTTTGCATAATCCTATAGGTGCCCCATCCTCCCATCCAGACTGTCCATCTGGCTTGGTCTCTAAGAACCTGTCATACCCCTGGGGTTATGCACCCGCAGGCAGGCAGGCAGGAAGACAGACAGACAAACAGACAGACAGACAGACAGACACACACGCGCGTGCGCGTGTGCGCGTATTTCAGAATCAAAATACAGACACGCAGTTAGCATTTGTAGAGTATATCCTTTCCCATTGCTTCCTTTGAGACTTTGCCTCTGACATCAAACAGTACACTATCTTACCTGCCTTCTGGTCCCTCTGTATGACTAACCGTAGATGATGTTTTTCCTATACCATCCCCTTGTCGATCTGTCCCTTTATCCTTCTGTTCTCTTTTTGGATTCCATATCTCTGAATTTTAACATTTAGAGAGTAGTTCCCAACATCCTCTGTAACGTCAAAGGGTTAGCCTCCCCCCTCTCATTCAGTGTCCCAGATTGTATTATGGCTTTCACCACCCCGACAGCACTTTATAGCTGATATTGGTCATTTGAAAACTTCAATCCAAGCTCCGTTTGGAAACCCCAAGGGTATGCCAAGGTGTCTGGCATTCATCCCTTTAAACATTAAAACATATCTCAGTGGGGATTTAAAATTTCCACTCAATACCTGTTTTTCCCCTAGAATTTCCTCCTCTTCTCATCCAAATTATAGGGAGAAAATAGGCAGCTTTGTCGGGTTTCTTGCTGTTGATGTATCATGGAACTTGAAGTGCCGAATTATAGGGCTCTCTGAGATCCTCAGACAGACTTTGACTGAATATATGGAGACAGTTAACATCTAGAGCCAGCAGGGCAGTCTGTCAGGTGTCTCAGCTTCTCCACAAAAGAAGCAGGATAAGGTCAGAGTTACAGATTCCTGGCCTCTGATCCAGATGTGTGTGTGTGTGTGTGTGTGTGTGTGTGTGTGTGTGTGTGTGTGTGTGTGTGTGTGAGAGAGAGAGAGAGAGAGAGAGAGACAGAGACAGAGACAGAGAGGGAGAGAGACTAATTTCCTGGAGTGATCTCTTGATTCAGAGATAGAAACCACTTCTGAGCCTCATTGCCCCTTCTTCTACATCCTCTGGGACCTACCCACCTGTTTGGATTAGGCATTCTTAGTGTGAGGACTGGTCCCTGCTTCCCTGTAGTGATATGGCAGCCTACCTGTTTGGATTAGGCATTCTTAGTGTGAGGACTGGTCCCTGCCTCCCTGTAGTGATATGGCAGCTCCAGAAAGGCAAGGTTGATGATGATAGTCTCTGGAAAGCCTCAGCCCTGGCTGATGGCCAGATCTGGATGTTGAGCAGGGTGGGGGGTGGGGAATGGGGAATGTGTGTCTGTATCTGTGTCTGCCTCTATCTCTCTGTGTGTCTCTGTGTTTTGATCGGTTGAGGGGGTAGTGTTAGATATAGGCCTGTCTTTTTTTTGTCTCCCCTGTGCACACTGTGACCAGCAGGGCAAATGTGGGCACCATAGCTGGGCAGACATCCTGTTCTAGATACCTGTGCCAGGTTCACCAAGCTTCAAGAACCCAGTCGAGGATAACCTACTTGTTGCTTTGGGGTAGGTGGCAGTCCCTTAGGAGGTGGGAGAATATGCATGCTCTATCTGTCCACAGCAGCTAGACTCTGGCTCCTTTAAGATGGGCCAGTAAGCTCAAGACAGGGGGCATGATTGCTACAGAATGGGGCTTGTTCTAGGGCCAGGAGGTGGCTACAAGCTGCTTGGCACTGGCAGTTGAGGAAATGAGGACTTTTGTGTCCCTGAGGAAAGGGAAGGTTCAGAAGCCCCTGGCATCCCTCCTATCCTGAGCTAACCTGGTCGGAGCCAGAACCTTCTTCTCTATCATCCAAGAGTTCTTGATCAGTGTGGAGTTCCTCCTTTCAGTGTGCTCTGGAGTGGCACCGTGGCTGTGCATCTACAGGGGTCTTTTTGCTCTCAGGATTCAGTTTTCTGTTCTCTATTCCCAGTTGGCAGAACAAAAAATAATGAGGCACATGTGTACCATCCCTTCCCCATTCCTCCCTCTGCCCGGCATGCTGGGAAGGTCCCTCTTTGTCCACAACCATTGACATGAAGCTCTTTAACAGTTATCTCTAGACCCATGACTAGTTCATGTTCTGCAAGCCTGAGCAATAGGCCCCTCTCAAGAGGCTTGGTGGAGGCCCTCAAGTCCACCAAGAAACTGTTTTTTTCTTTCCTTCTGGGCTTGAATGAGGCATGTGTGGAAGCCCTGCTAGGGAGTCACGTGCTGGGTGTAGCAGGTTGGAGTATAACCTATTTCGCCCTCAAGGATCCATTTCCCTCCTTGAACATTCCCATGGCGAGTTCCCTGAAGCCCTTCAGGAACACATTTCCTGTGAAAAGACACCATTTCCCCATCCTTTCGTGGTACCATTATGCAATATCCATCTCGTGCAGGATGGGCTGAGGCTGGAAGAAGATGCTGGCACTGTTGAAAATGCTGTTGAACTACCTCGTTCCTCCCCTGTGAAGGGGCTGAATACTCTTGTCTTTCAGAATATCTCAAGATAAAAACGCAGATTTTTTTTTAAAGACCCTACGAAATAACCATTGGAGTATTTCAAAGTGACATGACTGTGCATTACAAATATTGGGACTAAAGTTTTCCTTAATTATCATGTCCACTCATCCAGCAACATTTTGTCGGTGTTTATTAAGAAAAATAGTTTACCGCGTAGTTAAGTGCAGGCATTAGGAAAGAGAAAGGCACGTAAAGAAAAAGGACAGTACATACCAAAAATGTGGGCGTGGGCTTCTCAAGGCAGTGTGTGTTGCAACAACAAAAAATGTTTTCGTTATGCTCATCAGGCACTGCAGAACTAGGGCTGTATTTATTTATAGCAGTTTCTAGATTTTGTAGTTTTCATGCTGTTTTAGTTTTTTTCTGTTTTGGTACTTTTTTGTACTTTTGACCCTTTGCGTTTTTGGGTTTTATTGCATTAAAAAAAAAAAACCCAAACAGACGAGGGTTTGGAGAGATGATTTAGTTGGTAACAGGCAGAAGTACCAGTGTTCTATTCTAGAACCCACATAAAAACTGCTGTGCATGGTAGTGAGTTTAGAATCCCAGCATTGGTGAAGGGAAGATTGGTGGATTCCCCAGGGCTTGCTGGTTAGCCTGTTTACTCTAGTCAGCCAGCCCCAGGCCACTGAGTGACCCTGTCTGAAAATAAAAGTAAGTACGTGGCACCTGAGGAACGACACTGGAAGTTTTTCACTAGTCTCCACACACAAGTGCACACTTGTATACAACCACTCACACGTGTGCACCTGCAGACAGACAGACAGACAGACAGACACACACACACACACACATGAATTTCAGAATCAAAACTATCTTAATTCAGTTAGAAGAATCTACTAAATTACAGGTGGTGGCACGAACCTGTAACCCTAGCATTTAAGAGGTTGAAGCATTTATTTATTTATTTTTTTACTTTGATGGCAACGTGGGCTCAATAGAGATCTTATCTAAAAAGTAGTATCTATTAAATGTTAAATTGGGCTTCACATTATTCATATGCTTAAATTTTCTTCATGGTTATCCCTGAGTGGGTGACATTTCATCACCCACTAGTGAATATCCCCAGGAAACCACCAATGCACAGTGCTGTGGGATAGATGAACTCAGCTCTGAGACGGTTTTCTGTCCTTACGGGTAGGTCAAGGCGGGTCTTCACTTCTACGTCTTTCTAACATTGTATACAAGCAATATACACTTGGCTCCAACTCAGCCCCTGAAGTATGCTGACACCATTATGTTCAGCCCTGCCTCAGGAATGAGACTTCCTACCTATCAAAAGTATTATAGCCTCCTGGGAGGATTTTGGCTTGGGGAATAAGTTCAGGTGTACAAGCTGCAACCACATTTAAGATCGGTGGGGAGATTGGCTCACTTTGGGAAAGAACAATTGCCACAGGATACCAGTTGCAGTCCTTCTGTTGAGAAGAGCAGAGAGTTCATACTAGGGGTTGCCTCGCTTCCTTGCTTTGCTTCTTGTGAGGAAGGAAGGTGGGGAAATTTGTTTAACCTGGTAGAGTGGAGGCAGGATGCTTGGTTCTGTCATCACCTCTGATGACCTTAAGCAAACTGCTGTGTTGGCTACTTTAGCAATCCAGTGAGATGGATACGGTCCCTGTAGTCTAAAGACCTTAGCTCCAATGCCCTTCATCTACCAGGTATGGAGAAAATAACCAGTGTGCAAGTCTTGGCCTGCCATGGATTTGCTGAGTAGCCCAGAATAAGTCACCTCTCTTCAGTTTCTGTCATTGTAAGCATAGTCGCAGTGCCTTTAGAACTTGCATACTCCTAGCTCTGGCTAAATAGGAGTACTCAAATTCAACAGAGAAATTAAGGTTGTCAACTTATGTTGAAAACTTCACAGGCAAGGCGAGGAAGAAACCAATTCTTAACACCATTTCTTACTGAGTTTGAACTTTCTGGGGGTACTTAGCTTCAGAACTCCGGGAAAACCCTCTCCTGCTATAATTAACTTTGGTGCCCTATGTTCTCCATGTGTTTCTATACGAAAGTAGAGTTTAGACTTGCAGTGGGCAGGTTAGGTACTGGGGAAATTGCAGAATACTGGTGCCTGAATAAGGTGGGAATGGCAACTTCCTGGTCATTTACAGTGTTTCGTCCGTCTACTAATTATGCATCTTGTTGTGGACTTACTATAAATTGTCCTGGACCTGCCATTTAAATCCTCTTGTGCACATGGCATTTAGATTTGAAGCCCGCACGCAGTGCCAGACACGTTCAGAACTCAATAAATACAAGTCTGTGTGGTCACCTCACTCCTTCAAACTCTGCTCTTCCAAAGCTCTGCCTTGGTCCCTGGTCTTTTGCCTCCAGCAGAGTGACCTGAGGGAAAGGCAGGGGCTTAGGGCATTGGAGGAGCTGGCAGAGCCCCGCCCACCCCATTTGGACCAGCTTTTGGGGAGGAGGCGGGGGGGGGGGTGACCAGGACGGGACTGGGCCCTCATTGGTCTAGGGACCTGTAGAGGGCGGAGCTCCTCTACAGTTTACTCGCCAATGTTCCCTCTCTCCCAACCTGCGCGGAGAGCAGTCTGGTTGACAACGGCTAAGCAGCTGCTATAGCTGCAATTCTGGCTGGCACCTTTACCCCTGGCTCCACGCGTGTCTCCCTCGAGCAGCCCTGCCCGCGCTTGCCTCCTATCCCTTTGCCGCTGTGTGGACGCGGCTGCCAAGTAAGAGTTGGGGCGACATCAGGGGGACACCCAGGCAGACTGGGGCCCTGACCTCCAGTATCCCGCTTAGCCACTGTGGCGCTTCAGCCCTTCTGCTCTCCTGGCAGTTCCGCTGGGCTGAGGACGCCAGAGACAGGAAGGAAAGTAGCCCGGGCTGCCTCTGCTTATGGGCGGGGTTCAGAGTTATAGAAACCTAGAGACCCCTGATTGAGCCGGCTGTACACTCCCATCGGAGCCCTGCAAACGGGATGGGCTGGCGGCCTAAGGACCCCTGGGGTGATTGGCGCCGCGGCCTTCCCAGGGACTCAGTGGGCGGCGGGCGGGAGGGGGTGCCCACTCTGCCCTCCTTCTACTTTGGGGGACATTTCCAGGAAGGTTTCAGCCCCATGGACTTTCCCGTCGGCCCCCGCCTCACCGCCTTCCCACCCGAAAGACTGTTGAGAGTGTTCTCAGGGTAGCTGCGCAGAGCAAGTTAATAAATACTTCTGGATAAGTCGCTGGGACTCCAGTTTGCCGTGAAGTACCACATAAGTTTAGATTAGAAAAGCTCAGACGAAAGGCTATTTGACGGAAGTTTGGAGGAGCTCTAACGTGGGTAGTCTCAATGTCTCTTCCAACACTTACTTGCTCAAGTTCAGCACTGAATTACCACTCAGGAAACCGGGGTTCCGCCAGTTCATATGACCTCAGGCGGGTCATGCTTTCGAGAGTGTCAAGTGTTTTCAATGGCACCTCAATTGGCAGCTAGATTTCAGTATTAGAAGGGCCTCAGATTCTTCTGCTCTGACATTGGCCAGTTTGGTGCCTGGGCCAAGTCTCTTAAACCAGTAAGTAAAGAAAGATGGTCTCTGAGACACTTGGGGTGACTGGAGGTAGGCGGTTGGTGGGTCTTATGATGGTTTTGCAGCTAGATTATCTGGAAAACTACTGTGGGGGAGATGGCAAACTGAATGTGAGGAGGAGTGGGACTTTTCTTCAGACACTAGGTTTCTCACTTTGGGGACCCCAGAGATGGCACTTAGACATGACATTCAGGCAAAGAACTGGTGTCCTCGTTTGCCTGAGTCTCACTCAGTGCACCCAGTAATCCTGGGAGAAGAGGGTAATGAATCACCCAGGGCTATTTTCAAACCTTGACTCCTGCTGCAGCACCAGCACCCACGCCCACTCTAAGGGTTGCGGTCCCTGCCTGTGCCGTCACTATCCTTGCTGTCTGGGTTTCCTCTCGCCTTCACCTTCTTGGAATGAAAGGGAGACATTTCTTTCCTGGGGACTGGAGGTGGGCAGCCCAAGGCACAAGTGGTGTCTAGGTGAGTGGCAGAGTGGAAGGGGTGCGGATAAAGCATTTATCCTGAAGTCGTAGCTGCCATTTCACTAAGTATCTGGTCTTGGTCCTTACTTTGGAGTGTTGAGGTCACCCGGACTTGGAATTTCTGCTCCTTGAACCTCTACTCTATACTTAAAGCTGGGAGATGCCACCATGAACAGAGGCTCTCGTTCCGCAGTGCTAAGGGATCTTTGAAGAACACCAAGCCTTTGTGTACGTCTGAGGGTCCCTCTGCCTTTATGAGAGGCTGCCAGGAGATGATATCTAGAGATGTAAAGACAGCACAGTGGCCGTGCACCTTGTGTGGATGCAAAGGAGGAGTCTTGTAAAGATGATGCTCTTAATTCTTTCAAGGCTGGAGCCGAGGAGAAAGAGAAAGGGGGCACCAAGAGACCCAAACTGACCGTCTGTCTTATCTTCATTAATTTTTAGTTAATGTACAAAATAATGATGCCGTTATAATATTTCCATACATGCGTGCCATTGTAGTTGACTTTTAATTGCCCCCCCCATCTCTTGCCCTCCATCTGTATTGAATTAAAAACTCCATTTTGGAGACTACAGATTGGAATGTGAGCACCGGACATCTGGAGCCAGGTATAGGCATAGCAACAGGGACACAAGGGAAGGAGGGGTAATGCCAGGCTGAGACACTACTTTGCCTTTTGTCAGTTAACTCCTGAAGCTCCTGGTTCCAGCCCTGGATAATGCGGGTAACCATGAATGGCAAGTTCTTGGGGAAAAGGATGGAAAAGGGATTCTCAGCTGAAAGAAGGAGTTACTTTATTCTTGAGTTTAAATGAGAACTTTTTCCTTTCCTTTTCTTTTTCTTCTTCTTCTTCTTCTTCTTCTTCTTCTTCTTCTTCTTCTTCTTCTTCTTCTTCTTCTTCTTCTTCTTCTTCTTCTTCCTCCTCCTCCTCCTCCTCCTCCTCCTCCTCCTCCTCCTCCTCCTCCTCCTCCTCCTCCTCCTCCTCCTCCTCCTCCTCCTCCTCCTCCTCCTTTCTTTTGAGTTCTAAATTCAGGGAGGATCAAACCTTATAGCCTTGGGCCACTTGGCTGCTCAGTGTGGGGTTGTTGGAGATTTCAGGGTTTGGAGTAGGAGGCTGGTGTTCATCAATGTCTTAAGATCTTTGAGCATCAGAGGGTGGGGGTTGTTTTCTTTTGCTGTCGGGATATGGGGATGAAACCCCTGGTCCGGTGCATTTTAGGCAATCACTCCAGTAGTGAGTTACAGCCCTAGCTGTTGGACTTTATAGTCCCTCTCACCCTACAACCCCAGATGAGGTGTTTGAGCACCGTGCTGGTCATGCAGTTGGTGACAACAAGGATTTATTAATGTTTTCTAATTTGTGATTCGGGGGCTTGGTGTGTGTGTGTGTGTGTGTGTGTGTGTGTGTGTGTGTGTGCGTGTGTGTGATTATATGTACATGGGTCCTTGTCAGTATGAGTCAGTGTATCAGTGTATTAGTGGCCCCCAGCCTGCGCCACAGTCACAGGTCTGAAATGCTGAGTTTGTGTATTGAGTTTCCTCTGGTGTGGCCCTCCATAGACGGGACTCGCATGCTGAGCACTTGCCATTCCTGTTTACCTCAGTCACAAGCAGGGATTTGAGAATCCACTGTTAAGTGCCTTAGCAGTCCAGGGTGTCACAGAACAAAGAACAAGGGATTGGAGGTCTAAATCCAGTCTCTGTCCTTCTCTCCGCACCTTCACCCCTCGGTTGCTTTCTTCTTTCTAGTTTACCAGATTAGACGAGGGGATCAGTAGCTAAGTGCTTTGTAAGCCATAAACGGCTAGCTAGTTCTCATGAAGGACCCGTGGGTCTGACACCCACCATTGGAAATCCGTCGTCCAGGGGCTTAGTGGCCTGAGACACTCTTCATTGAGGGCTAAAAAAGTATCATAAAGAATTTTAAACATAATTTTAAAGGAGAAGCAACCAGTGTAATTGGGACGCAAGAACCATAGTCTTATCTACAGCTTTTCTTGTCACTTTAAACCAGATCTCAAGCCTGTTATCAAATTGAACTAAAAATAGTTCAGTGTATCTTTCTGAAAGAGAAAGAACTTGCAACAAAATAACCATAGTAGCGTTATCTCTCCAAACCTACTCGCTTAGTGTCCCCCAAACTGTGATTAGTATTCTCATTTCCAGTTGTTTTGCCCTAGAGTTCAGACCGGGGAAATTACTGTGGAGGTGACTGACAAGTGGGGGACATTTGATCTGCCCTGTAGAACACAGGCTAGAGGGGTTATAGAGCCTGAGCTCTTCGTTTTACAGATGCCACATTGCCAGTGCAGATGTTAGCCACCTCTGGGGCTCCTGATTCCGCAGCTGACCTGTGGAAGCTTCTTGTAGAAACTTCAGAAACTCCTTGCCTTCATTCCTGAAGTAGCAAAAGAGATTTCATTCCCACTTGACTCCTGTGCTCAGGGGCCACCCAAGAGTTTGAGGTCAGCAGGCCTGGGAGAATTCCTGGGAGGCTGCTCTCTTTCTCCACACCCCTCCCCAGCTCCTGGACCCTGAGGCCAATTTGAAGCAAAACAGGATGCATCCAGGATGAGCCTCTTTTCCAGCTTGTCATCTAATCACCAAAGCCCAGCTTGGAGCTTCCTCTTTCATTTATGATAAAAACCCTTCACTGTCTCTCTTTTTTCCCTCCTTCCCCATTAAGGGTGTGCTGACTTCCTTCATTTCCGGGCCAGCCCTCCTCCAGCCCCACGTGGGCAGGGTGGCCTGCCTCTGCCTCGCTGACTCCACTGCTAGTTTGTCAGGGAGAGAAAGACCCCAGGAATGTCCTGTCTGGCTATAGCTTCTTGCTCTTGGGCTGTCCTTGGGAGAGGAGTGGCCCCTTTCCAACAACCCTGGGGTCCTGCCACTGCTTGGTTAATGATTGAGCCACATAATAACCACCTTGGAAAGTCACCTCTACAGGATGGCCATTAACTAACTCCCTGTCCACTCCAAGCCTTACAGGGACCCCATCCTAAACCTTTACCTCCTCCCAGGGGGATACACAATCATGAGAACTTCTGGAGCCACTTAAAATGCCGCTCCTCTGTCCTATGTTTGGACAAACAGAAGCAGTTATTCCATTGTTTAAAGTATATACGAATAGATGTCGTTGAGGGTGGCTTTTTTGTTGTTTTGTTTGTTTGTTGTTGTTTTGTGGTGGTGGTGTTTTGGGGTTGTGGGTTTTTTTTTTTGGTTTTGGTTTGTTTGTTTGTTTGGCATTAGAGTAAGAAAGGGGTTGGGGTGTCTCCAGCAGCTTAAAAGATCAAGAACTAAACCTGGCAGTACAAGTTTGTAATCCTAGCTACTCAGGAAGCTGTGGCAGAAGGATCATAAGTTCAAGACCAGTCTTAATGAAGGATAAATAAGAGGGAGAGGGAGAGGGAGAGGGAGAGGGAGAGAGAGAGTTAGAGATTTGTCTCAGCTCCCATACCTACTGAGCATGTGCGAGGCCCAGTGTCCAATCCCAGGTGCTGCTGAGGTGGGGAGCAGGGAGGGGAGCAGGGAGAAGGGGATCTGGGGCCAGTGAGCTGAGAGACTAAGGGCCTCTGGTGTGAAAGAAAAAGAAACTTTCACCAAGAACCCGTATCTAGACAGGTAGTGAGAAAAGTCCAGCTGGAACTCAGACACAATTTAGAAAGTTCTAGGCCACAAGCACTTTTCGATAGTTCTAGAAGGATCAGAGGATTCAACATTTCACAAACTCTGTGTGTCTAACAGAGCCAGGAACTTGGCCTCTGTTTCTGTTTCTGTTTCTGTTTCTGTTTCTGTGTGACTTCAGTAAAATGCTTGTGTACCCGAGGGGTACCTGGGCCTCCATTTCTGCTTCTGTAAATTGGACAGGTTCATGGACCCCAAATTTCCCAGCTCCCTTCCAGCTATGGGAGCCTGCATTTCCACTTAATACCTTTCGCTTACCCACAGGGTGATACAGGCCTGGCTACAAATTCAACCAGATCCAGCCACTAAATCTCCTTAGCCTGTGTCTGGTTGGGCTGTCTGAGTCCTGAATTTTTCTCCAAGGCATGGGCCATATGGTCCCTAGCCCCTCCCCATGTTTGCATCTGCCCTAGGAGGTCTCCCTCTGACCCATTCAGCCCCAAGTTAATGAGTGACTTTTCTCTCTGGGGAATGTGAGCCCAAGGTGTCCCTGGGATCTCAGGACTCTGAGGGAATCAGGGAGGGCTTGGCCTGTTTCTCTTTTTCTCACCCCACCCCATCTCCCCTAGTGGTAAGTATGCAAACAGAGTCCAGGGGAAAAGGGCCTTCAGAGGAGTGAGGCCCACACCTTCTGAAGCTAGGCTCTCTCCCCTGTGCTTGTTACTGTTTACCTGGCCTCAGCATCCTGGAACAATGGAAGTTGCACGATGCTGCTTCCCGTCAATGGGATCACTGCAAGTCCGTGTCCTGTTGAACATAATAGTATCTACTCGAGGCTTCTAAGCCTGAGACCCAGTCTGCCCCTTGCCGTTTCTCCTTGACTTTCTCAAGTCTGAAGACTGAGTACAGGTCCCTGTTTTCTCCAGCCTAAACAGCTCAACTCCTGCAAATATTCCTTCTAGAGTTGAGTCAACCCCTGCCCCCCTCAGCCTAGTCATTGTCCCCTCTATGTGCTATGGTGCGTGGCTCTTTTAACAATGGGGTACAGCCCGGCCCATTCTCCCCAGGTTATTTGTACTCTGAACTTTGTAATCCCTCTCTGATGATGATCCCAACAGTCAGACACGAAGCTCCAGAATCTTGAGCCAAGATAGCTTATACAACCTTATCCAGGTCCGACCAGATCTTAATTGGGGAACCCTTGGAATGCAAGGCCTTTTTGGTATCCTCTTCCTTGACAGATAACAAGACAGTTGAGAGTAGGTATTCAGCTGACCGTAATGTCGCCTGGGTAGGGGGCTCGAACACTGCCTTTTTCTGCCATTTGTTTTCAGCAACTGGAATGGCAGGATGAAAGTGGGTATTTTGGGGACTAAAGAAGACAGAAATGGGTATGAGCTGTGCCTACAGTGTGGACTAAGAGAGTGAATCAGACCAGAGAGAAATACCAACTCAGTCATTCCTTCCTGTGGTAAGCAATGATGAGAGCAACCAGTGCCATTTCTTGAGTTTCCAGGACTCTTTCACTGCCATGTTCCCTCAAAGTAGCCTGGCCAAGTAGCTCCCCTGATTCCTTCTCTGGGATCCTTGGCAGTCCCCAGCTGAGGCTCAGGAGAGGAAGAGAACGGTTCACAATGAAGCAAGATTTGGGACCCAGGTCTCCTGACACTCAGCTCTCCCTGTTTTCCACAAGCCACACCCAGCAGCCAAGGCAGCTGGGGCTGACGAGGCAGCTTCCTCACCACAGAGGAACCTCTGCCTGAGCTGCGACTCTGTTCCTGTAGTAGAAGGAGCAATCTCCAGGGGAGCTGGCCTGGGATTTCCTGTTCTTTATCTGGGCGGACCAAAGACTGGCCTGTCTGGGGTATGGACTTGTATCCTACCATTTTGCTCCAGGCTGAGGTCAAATCAGGCCGGACAGGGCCAGGGACTTTGTAGGAAGGGCTTGGCTCTAAACAACTGGCTCACATAGCCTGTACCCCAGCACAATCTTCTCAAGAGGCTGAGGAGGTAGAACAGTTAATAATACACTTGCCTAGCATTGCAAGAGGTCCTGGGTTCGAGTCCCTGTATCCCATAAACAGGATGTGGTGATGCACACCTGGGATGGAGAGTAGGAGAGCGGAAGGTGAAGGTCTGTCCTCAGCTCCATAGCAAGTATGATGCCAGCGTGGGACATATAGAACCCTGTCAAAAAGAAATAAAGATAAAGGAAGAATGCAGTGTAGAGAAAGCTCCAGAGTCGAGCAAGAGAGTGCTGTGAAGAAGATGTCTCTGCTTTGATAGTCTTGGACAAAGCCTTGGGTGGCTTCACCTCTCTGAGTCGGCATGTGCCAACAATGAGACATGAACCTACTTCTCAGGGTTGCTGAGCATTCATTCTGACTATAGAAATAAAATCCGTGTGTGAGAGGGTCACGACGCATTTACTTGGGGGAGCCTTGTACTTTTGCTATTTTCACTGACCTGGGGTTGTGCAAGGCTCCAGCATACCACCTCCACGCCTTGAGTCTGGACTTCCCTATGACTTCAGATTCTATTCCATCTAGGAAATTTCTCTTGTTGCCCTTATAGGGCTCCTTCCTCTGGCCGTCTTTGGTGACGTTTGTGACACTGCAACAGGCTGTGCTAATGATGTTAGTAACAATCATAGTGACCTACTCTAAATTCTTGACACTTTTTTTTTTTACCATACTTAACCCCTGTGACAATTCCATAAGGCAGTTAGAGCCATTATCTTCCCTGCCTTACGTATAAAGAAGATGAGTAAGGTGAGATTTTTTAAAAAGGTCAGACAATTGAGCAGCAATCCAAAGACCACCCAGGTAGTCTAACTATGCCTCCTCTAAGCTTCATAGCTGACACTCTGGATGCTTGGCCAGGAGGCAAGGGGCACGGGTTTGGGCCTCTCTTTTCCCTCCAAGTGCACATCACATCCAGAAGCAACTAATCTTTCTGGGCAGTCAGTCCCCAGATGGCTTGCCTACTTGCACCCCCTCCCCCAAGGTAAAAGGAGGAAAAACACGAAGTAGTGGGATAAAGACTCCAAAATAGAGCCTCACCAGAGTTGAGAAGGGCCTGAAGGAGGGATTTGGGGGTGGTTCTGGCATCAGCACTGAAAGTAGGGAGCAGGGTGCTGGGTGTCACTGGGGAAGAAGAGACATTTTAATGTGCTGTCTTGACAACGGGTGGCATTATTTAGAAAGTGTGGGTGGGTAGGGGCAGGCAGAAGACTGGGTGGATTAACACTTAGGAGAGCCCTCCAGCACATCTATCCCCGTGCTTGTATTGGGATTCTGTGGGTGGGGGAGTTGTCCAGAACATCTAGCTTCCCCACCCCCTCCACGTTTACCCATTTCAGACTCTTTGGGGGCTGCAAGCTTCCTTCCTTAGACTGTACTAGCTGCCAGCTCCCCTGCTTTGGAGGTTGTTCCCTGTTATCTTGTCGTCAAAGGATAATTTGTCTCAGCCTCTGCCCTTCCTGAGTAGGATTGGCGAGACATCTCTGGCTAAATACACTGGGAGAGCTTGTGCTGTGTTTTCAGACCTTAGTGCCCAGCACGGGGCCTGGTACTACATAGATGCTGATGTGCTATTACTTGAGTTCACTCACAGTTCACAGGGAATGGTTTTGGAGGGGAAATTTAAGAGAGGTTGAAATGGGAACTCACTAACAGGAGGGGTTCTGGCAGTTTGGCAGGTTTCTGGCCACATCCGTACTCCAGAAGAAGATAACTGATCTTTCACAACCTCAGTGTTGTGTTTGTGCAATGGGCATCACTTGCTTTGCACTGGCTTGTTGTGACCACCAGGTGGAACGCAAGATGATCTGGTGCTTTCCCCATGGATGAGAACTACTTCAGGCTAAGTGTTCATCTGTGCTCCTAAGTGCATGCATGCAGGCCTGGTGGGGGTTGCGAGGGTGGGCAGGTTGGGGACAGTGAGATCAGGGAGGGCCAGAAGTTAACCCTGTTTTAAGAGCCCCAAATACCCCTGCACACATCATCCACCATACGCACAGGATAAGTGGGCTGTTATCTCATTTAATCTTTACAAAAACACTTTGGTTCTGAGATTACATCCCCATTTTAGAGATAAGAACACTGAGGCACAGGGAGATTATGAAGCACAAGGAACACATCTCTGCAGTCCTTGGCTGCACAGTAACTCTTCAGGAACCATGACTGTCTGTGGTAGTATACTCTCTGTATTCATTGTAGTTAAGAGTTAAATTTCATATCATACACATTGCTACTAATGAGCAGAGCCCATTAACAAGGAGCAAACCCAGCACTGTCTTCAGGCGGTTAGCCTCACTCTTTCCACCTCACCCCACAGTGCCATTCCTGTAGGCCTTACACAGATGACAGGTCACCAATTGGAATTCTTCTTCCTATGGTCCTACCTTGACCCAAGCACTCATGTCGTCAGTCCTACCCCTAGCCATGTGCACACCACAGCTCTCTTGGTTGCAGGGCTCAGGGGAGAGGTTGTGTCAGCTTGCTGCTTGAAGTGACCACTTCTTGCAGGACTGTTTCCTTTCTGTCAGAGACAGTTTTTTTTTTTTTTTTTTGGATCCCAGGGTGGGGCCAGGCTACTTTAAGGCATTTCCTGCCCAGAGTTTATATTTGGCTTTGGCAAAAGGAAAGGGAAATAGGCAAGGGGAGCAGGACTAAAAGGTGGTGGCGCGGGGTCAAAATAAGTGAACACCGAGGTTTTGTAGGGAGAGGGAAGTGGGAGGTAACAAGTGCTCCTGAACATCTCAGGTGAGCTTTCTTGCCCATACTTAAGCTCAAGTGGAAGAGCTAATAGCTCCCCCAGGGTAGAATGCCTCCTCTGCTCTTTCGCAAAGTTCCTTCTCCATTCTCATACCTGGATGGTTCCGAAGACACTTTGCTTTCTGCCCCAAGGCACGATGTTCTGCCAGGCAGTGTTGCCTGAAGTACAGCATCTGTGAGCTTCAGGTAGGATGCCTGCTCCTGTTTCATACTGTGGAGATAAGAGAAGAGGCTAGAGCCAGATGTGCGTACACTGCTACGTTGGGAAGCAAAGCTTCCTGTCCAGGCTTTGCCAGAACATTCAATATCCCTCATCACAGTGCATTGGGAGCACCAAGACAAATAGGACCCAGCAAAATGGAGTGACCGGCCATTGGGGAAGACAGCTTCACGTGCTGGTGAATGTTGAGAGTCAAGGAGGCTTCTTAGGTTGGAATGCTTGATCTAGTCTGTAGTTTGGGTGTCTGCTTAAAAGTAGGCCAATTTTTGCCCTAGGCTTTGGGCGATATTGGTTTTTTGGGGGCCAGTTAGGTTCCAGAACAGAGGAGTAACCAAGTTATGGCTGGGGTCTTTGGGAGAAGGCTGGTAGGGTAGTCTGTTGACAGGAGAGATTGGAGACTAGAAATATAGAGGGCTGAAGTACTCTAGGCATGAGAACCTAGAACACAGCTGTGTATGGGAAACTTGATCATTTAGTGGGAGAAGTTGTTAGAAGCTGAGATGACTCAATATGTAGGAGGAGAGAGGAGGGCAAGGTGTTGGATGGTTTTTGAGGCAAGAACATCAGCAGAATTCTTCCCTCCCATTCCCTCTTTGAGGACCTAAGACCAAATGCATCTTCCTCCTCCTCTGCTGAACCACCAACTGCCGTTGACAGCTCTGACTCCAGGGGTTGGAGAGTAGCCACTAGAAGATGAGAAACTAGGTTCAGATAGAGGTAGGGACTTCCCTAAGGTTACACACAAGTTAGTAAGGGAGCTAAAGCTGTAAGGCAGTTTGCCTGGCCTTCAGCCCAAAAGTTTGAACTCAAACTGTGGTGGAGAGCAGTTACTACTGGTCTAGCATCTGCCTTAGACTAGTTTGGTTGGCATCTCATTCCTCTAGGCTGGAGACTGGAATGGGTGAAATAGCCCATAGCTTATTAAAACAAATGTCTTTCTTTGTTATTGGTCACCTTGTCAGAGCACCTAGAACTGAGTTGGGGACAGTAGCCCCTAGGGGCAAGAAAGCTAATAGAGCAACTGCAGCAGAGCAGGTGGCAGCTTTGACCTTCACTGTCACAGGGAAGCCCTGGACTGGATAGGAATGTCAGCTGTCTGCTTTGGCCCCGCTGTGTCAATTACTAGCCTTGGAGACCACAGGCCTGGCTGTCTCTGGACCCAGATTCTCAAACAGCCCCAGTGAACCAGGATTTACTTAACCTTGGAGCGCATGCGAGCCTTATTTACAGCCACCACTCCTTTGGAGGGCGTGTTGGAGAGGAGAAACTGTTGAGGTGTCTTTGGGGGTCTTGAATAATTTCTATACATGTAGCATTTCGTATCAGAGCTGCCATCTATCTCTAGCTCACCCATAGAATCAAGGGACCACTCCTGACAGACGTATGTACTCCTTACTTCATCACCAGAACATCTCTCAAAAGTAGATATGACTGCCTTGAGGTATCTGAGGCCTCCTTGACAAGACTGAAGCTGACACTTCAGAAACCCTCTCGCCCCACCCTGCATCTAGGTAGGATGGCCAAAAATGTCTCCAGACATTGTCAGACAGGAAGGGAATTTGTCCCTGGACGGGAATCCATTCGGTAGGGACTCCAAGTTTTACCCTGTGAGCAGGTGCAGACACGAAGTGTCAGAGGAGGGGCACATTACGGGGTCTGCACAAGTCTACTAGCTAGCCAAATCTTCAGTGGCTTGAGGGCTTGCTGCCACCCGCTCCCCTACACTTTCCATGTATGTAGGCTGTTTCTTTTGTGGGTACTTCATTTGTGACAGGAAGACTCTAAAAGTATTGCTCACATGGGCCCAGGAGCTTGGTATCCAGCTGCAGTTCCGGCAGAGACGCAGGCTGGCAACTGAACAGGTGCAGCCGGGCCCATAGTCCTGCCCTACGACCTAGCAAGCAGGAGGCCAGCCAGTGTCGAGTACTGCCAAAGTAGGCTGGCTGAAGTACAGAGGCCCTTGCTGTGGTGCCCCTCCAGTGGGGTTTGGAATGTGGGATGGGAGCTATTTTGGTCTTGTCTCCCTTCCTCCCTGTGCCTCCCCTCCCTCCCCTGCCAGAATTGAGTTAGAGTGGCAATTCAGCTAAGAGCAGCAGTAGCAGAAAGTGGCTATGGATGTGTTTGGCCTCCCAGTAGGCAGGGAATTACCTACTCTCTTCTACTTCATGGTCAAGAAGGGAAGTTCCAGTGGCTCCAGAATACCTGATAGTTGAGTAAAGACCCTTTCTCTCTGTTCTAGAGGTAGGAAAACCAACCTGTCATAGCGTTTCTCCCAGGACTGCTATCACTGTGCATAAACTGGAATGAGGCTAGACCTGTAAAAGTCGCATTCCTGTGCCAGCCTCAAAGGCTAAGGGTAAAGTCCCCATCTGAAAGACAAGGAAGGAGCTGGTCATAAGCAAGGATGGTAGCTTGAGATAGGAAGTCCTTCCAAAGGACATTCTGTCTTGAAAAGGCTTCTTTCCAGGGGTGGGGTGGGGTGAAAATAGGAACTGGACCTTGATCAGCCAAGAATGAACTGAGGATCTTTTAGGCAGAGCTAACTGCAGTGACAGGGTCTGGAGTGGTATGGAGCTCCACTTCCTGTCTCCTTCTCCTAGCCCAACACAAGATCACAGCTTAGCTTCATAGAGCCTACCCTGAGAACTTATCCCATAGATCGCGGTATCCCAGTACCCTTGGGATATTAGCATTTCCTCCTGTTCAGACTAAAAGGGAAAAAGACCAGTGCTGATACCGTACCCTGCTTGTGACGGTCTATGACAAGGGCTATTGGGAAGATGCCTTTCTAAACAGGAGGCTAATCATTAAGATAAAGGAAATCACTGTGTTTGTAGAAAGATTGGAACAGTCAACTAATGATTTAACTGACCTCCGCAAGTACCCAAGACTCCTTCCCCACTCTCCACCATAGGCACTCATATTGGTGTAGGCTGTATTCTCTGGTCTATGTCCTCAAGGCCTGGAGCAAACTTCAGCCAGTGGCTTAGAACAGGCCTGATTCTGGGCTCGGGAGAGCATCTTTCAGGGCTCTCTCTCTCTCTCTCTCTCTCTCTCTCTCTCTCTCTCTCTCTCTCTGTGTGTGTGTGTGTGTGTGTGTGTGTGTGTGTGTGTGTGTGTGTGTGTATGTTTTATTGGCCAGAGCTGTTAAGGCAGTAGTTCTCTATCTTTTTGCTCTTTATAATCACTTGTAGAACTCATAGAAACAAAGAAACAAATGAAAACCAACTCTATCCCAAGAGGATAGCCTGTGCCAGGGCACTGGCTCATTTCAAATCTCCCCATGAGCTAATATGCACCTAGAGTACGCTGAGGAAAAATGGCATACCCAAGTCCAGTAACTAACAAGGGACATCTTCATGTCAGCCCTTGTGACATCTATTCATTCCTTGCTTTGGGCCCGTTGTCTTACCTGGTGCCTAGGCCTAAGATGAACTTTTTTGGTTGAGAAAGAGAAGGATGAATCTGGAGCCTGGGCGACAATTTCACAGATCACTGAGTCCCTATAGGCAGAAGGACCTTAATTTAAGGCACAGAATCATGTGAAGAGGGGTGCTTGTCCCTGGACTAAAGTTCATGCGGCTGATTGAGTGAAGCCTTACTCATCTCCTGCAGCATAGTTGCCCAGTGCCTTATCCCCCTCCTCTCTCTCCATCTCCCTGTAACTAACCCCGGGTCTCCATGTGTCTTAAAGGCCTTTCAAACAGCCTTAAGCAAACTAGCCCCCTGTAATGACAACGTTTGCCATCTTTCAAACCAACGAAGGAATGTGGATGTACAGCTCAACTGCAGAGTGCTTGCCTAGCCTGGAAAATGGGGCTCTATAGTTTATCTTCCGTGCAGAAATAAACAGGGAGAAGAGGAGAAAATAATAAAGAGGATGAGAAGGGGGAGGAGATAGTGGTGGAGGAGAAAGAGGAAGAGGAGGAGGAGGACCGCTGCTAAAGGTTACCCATCTCTATGGTAACCGAGGAACTCAATAGGAGAATCTTTTTTTTCCTTTATTGAAATTAGAATCTTTTCTTCTATATCCTGATTATAGCCCCCCTACTCCTTGCAGTTGTTCCCCACTTCTCTTCTACTCCGGATCCACTAGCTTTCCATCTTTCATTAGAAAAGAACAGGCCTCAAAGATATAACAACCAAAAATGACAAAATAGCATATAATAAGATGAAGCAAAAACTATCGGATCAAAGTTGGACAAACCAAGCCAACAGAGAAGTAAAAGAGCCCCAAGAGCAGGCACGAGAGTCAGAGACCCACTTGTTCACACACTCAGGAGTCCCACAAAAGCACTGGCCTGAAGGCTGGAGTATATCTGCAGGGGACCCAGTGCAGACCTGTGTGGGCCCTGCGCTTGCTGCTTCAGTCTCTGTGGGCTCATCTGTGTCCTGCTCAGTTGATTCAGAGGGCTTCGTTCTAGCAGGAGAGCCTTTAATCCTCAATGTGTAAATGTAGGAACCATAGTTCAGAGAACGAAGTAAGGTACTCAGGGACTCGAGTAGAATTTTTTTCTCAATTTCCTTGTAATCATTAAGCATTATCCTCTTAGACAGATATTGCTGCTTTTTTTCCCCTGAGTGTATAAAATGTTCCCATATTCATAGAATGTGAGCTACAGGAGCCCTGATTTTCACCTTGGTCCCCCCTCTGTAATAAATAAATAAATAAATAAATAAATAAATAAATAAATAAATAAATCTCTATGCTAAGATGTGACTTGTATATATACGGGTTCATATATTGTCATTGACTTCTGAAGCTTGTGACAGCTCTATATACCATTATCCTTTTTCTGACATTCTCTACAGGAGAATTGTGGGTAAAACTGTGAGGCCTAATTCCTGTCTAGAGCTCACTATTACCCTGTGCCCCGTATCAGTTAAGCACTTCCCTCAGGGATATTGAGCTTTAATAAAGATGGAATCCAGTTTGTAGCAGCTAAATGCTGTTTCTGACCTGTCCTGGCTTTGGCCAGTGCACTAACTGCAGAATACAACACTTGAAACTACTGGCAGTCTTGCTCTGGAATCTGCACATCTGGCCACAGAGGTTACGGCCAGGGGCTATAGACATTCCTGTGCCACTCGCCTCAGCCTGCCCAGTGTCACTCTTCCTGCTGGGCACATAAGCCAGTTCGCAGTCTGAGCTGTGCTAGTTCCAGCCTCAGGTGAGTTGACTCTTAAAGTAGGTGGGGGTGGGGTCACTTCTGGCCTAGCCTGACAGGCTGGGGCACGTTAGATGGATGGAACAAAGTGCTTTAGCTCACCCCTTAATCACCAAGACATATGTCCCTGACTGCTCCATCTAAGAAGGAGCCTCAGGGCCTCCAGGTCTTCCTGAAATGCTGGATTGTCAGAAGTCAGTGTCCCTGACATCCTGCTCGGTAATAACCCATTACATTCTCTGGATTCCTGCTATGGAGGGCTGCTGGGGAATTCAGTCCTGAGACCAGCCCCAAACTCCTCAGCTCCTTTCCTTTGTCTTGCAGCCCCTCCAAAGTCTCTGCTGCTTAACCTCTCTTCCCGGGGCCATTTGCCTCCAATTCGGAGATTGATGGGACTCATTGCTCTCAGACCCAGAGGTACCTGTCAGCCAGGCCACCTCCTTTTTTATTCAGGACTTTCAAAACCAGATCTGGGAGGGAGCACGGTTAGTGAGTACTTGGCATAAAGTGCTAATAGTTTTTCTCTTCCCTAGTGCTTCGCTGGGTGCTCCTTTTCGTGGAGGCAATAGAGAGATTATCTAACTTGCCCATTGTCAAAAAGTTGGTGACTGGAGACATCAGGATCTGAGCACAGGCTTGTAATTTTTTTCAGAACTTAGAAATGGTTTCTTGCTTGTCTGGAATCTGAGGGCTGGTAATGTAATGTCTTGGAAAAGAACACCAAACATGGGATTAAATGTTCAAGGTTGGCGCTTCAGTTAAGATACTTAATTCTGGATGACAACAGATAGTTACTAAAAAAGTGTGTGTGTGTGTGTGTGTGTGTGTGTGTGTGTGTGTGTGTGTGTATTATAACTTTAAAAAAATATTGATACAGGACTGGAGAGATGGTGAGATTGCATGTGTGCATGAATGTGCGCGCACACAAACAAACAGATACACTAAAAAAATACATGAAGTACATGAAGTGTCCCTGGCACACAAATGATCAGTGAGCATACCAGCCTCCTTACCTTTGAGAGTTCTCTGTCTCCTCCTCACACTTCTCTGGAAAGTCTGGCCTGCTCTGTTTTTAGATTTTTCTTTTCAGCCTAGTAACAGGTTGCCCACTGGGTGCTCAGATCTTAGAAATGCCATCTGTTGGGGCTATCATGGAAACTGCAGACAAGGGAGTGACTGTGGAAGGCAACTTCAGATGCTCCTTCAGTTGGTGTGGAGTCCTCTCCCCTTTCCTCTTCCATTGACCCTGAACTACTGGCCCGGGGAGGTGAATTATTAGACCTGCATTGCCCCCTGCCAGACAAGCCGAGGTACTGCTAGTAGGGCACTGACCCTAAGAAGCTTCACAGAGGAAGTTGCACTAGGAAGACACCCACAGAGATGTGGGTGCACCCATGGACCGGGATGTCTGCATGCATAATAGGGGCACAATCGATACGATCCTCGTGGCTCATAGTCAGGAGAATATTTAGTTGCGGCTGTATGTAGAGACAGATGCTAGTGTAGGTGCTGAGCCGATGCCTGGACTTGGAGGAAAGTACAGATGCTCACCCCTGCATTCCCCGTTTGCTCCAGAGCTGACCCATACACCCAAACTTGCCGGACGTTCTCCTTTCCTCTCCACAATTCTCACCAGGGTTTGATCCTTGGGGAGCATATTCTCATTTTTGATGCCTTCCCCCTTCTCAAGCTCTTCTCTCTCTTGTGTACTTGCATTTCTGAAAGAGTGTTTTAAGAGTCCTTTTTCTCATCAATCCTGGCTGTCGTGGGTCTCCTCCTAGATTTCCTTGTAACTGAGCACTAAGATTATAGAGCTCTTTCTGTCTTGGAAGAAACCCAGCAGTCTCCCTAGAGTTCTTTGGTCAACAGGGCTGCCACACAGGGAGGAAATGTTGAGGGCAAGACTCCATGGCCAGAGCAGCTCTTTGGAGACCAACAGCCTTCTCCTGCCAAGCCCACAATGCCACAGTGCACGGTTGCAGGACCCTCCTTGGCTGCGCCTGCATGGGGAACAAGTAGCTACTTCCAGATAGTCCCAGAACTCTGCTGCTAGTGTTTTGTGTCTCTGGTGGCCTGTAGAGACCCTTCTGTAGCTTCTGTCTGGTTGTGTGTTGTGTCCAGCTCTGTGCCAGGTACTTCCAGAGCAGAAGAGATAGGCCGGCCCAGCTATTACCCTACAAGACCCCCACAGGCCTGCACTGTGACAGCCTAAAGTTCAGCACTGGAGTGCTCAGTCCATAAGGAGAATTAGAACTGTCCTGGGAAGCTGCATGGGGAAGGTGGACAAGACGTTAATGAGTAGGTAGGGAAGAAAAGAACTGAGGAAGCTGCTGTCCCAAGGGCTGGAAGCCTAGAGAAGTGTCAGACTTAACTAGGACTCCAGTCGTATCACTACCACTTTGCCAATTATGAGACCACAGGCAAGTCTCCTCTCCCATTTTTCTCCCTCTCCTCCCTCTGGCCTTGAACTCACAATCTTCCCACCCCCACCACCTAAGTGCTGGGATTATAGGCATGTTTTGTGCCTGGCTTGAATCATTTTCTTTCTGAGTTTGCTTATATGGCTGTTACCCTGAGGAGAAGAGCCTTCTTTTACAGGTAATTGATTATGTGTTAAATGAGATTTGCCCTTTCAGCAGTTTGGATGACGGTAACTATGCTAATGAGAAAGGAAGTAGTAAGCTTTGTTGGACTTTTCGCATCTCCAAGCTGAACTAGGATGCTCTGCCTGGGGCCTGGAAGATTGACAATCCTAGAAGCCACTGGTGGTATTATGTTTTGGCCTAGGTCATGGGTTGGGAGAGTGGGAGGGATTTGGGACAGGCAAGGGATGAGATTCAGGAAAGCTCTAGTTGATACAGGAAACAGGGAGCAGGAAACAGTTGGCCAGTCACATCGTGTCTTCCTTGCAATTCCTGAATCACCAGAACTAGGCAAGCTTGCCTACTGGGTGTAAGGCAGAACTCAGCCAACAATTTGCTAATCCCATTTCTCTGCCTGTTTCTTTTCCTCTGTTCTCTTTTAGAAGCTGAGGCCAAAAAAGCATGTGAATGGCTCCGGGCCACAGGATTCCCTCAGTATGCTCAGCTTTTTGAAGGTAAAGCCACTCAATTGCTCTCCCTACCCTGTTCCAAAACCTGCTTTCTCCTGCAGCTTTTCATCTGCAAAATGG